>NC_073241.2:16177500-16337500 GCF_029281585.2 Gorilla gorilla gorilla
TCTACTCGGGTTCTTTTCATTCCATTCCATTCCATTCCATTCCATTCCATTCCGTTCTACTCGGGTCCATTCCATTCCATTCCATTCCGTTCCATTCAATTCCATTCCTTTCCGTTCCGTTCTACTCGGGTTAATTCCATTCCATTCCATTCCATTCCTTTCCATTCGATTCCATTCTATTCCATTCCATTCCATTCCATTCCATTCCATTCCATTCCATTCTGTTCTACTCGGATTGATTCCATTCTATTCCATTCCATTCCATTCGATTCCATTCGATTCCATTCCATTCCATTGCATTCCATTCCATTCCATTCCATTCTATTCCATTGAATTCCATTCCATTCCATTCCATTCCTGTCCATTCCATTCCATTCCATTCCATTCCATTCCATTCCATTCCATTCCATTCCATTCCATTCCATTCTATTCCATTCCGTTCTAGTCGGGTTGATTCCATTGAGTTCCGTTCCGTTCCGTTCCCTCCCGTCCCGTCCCGTCCCATGCCGTCCCGTCACGTGCCGTTGTGCTCGGCTTGATTCCATTCCATTCCATTCCGTTCCTTTCCGTTCCGTTCCATTCCGTTCCACGCTGGTTGATTCAATTCCATTCTATGCTATTCCATTCCTTTCCATTCCATTCCATTCCATTCCATTCCATTCCATTCCATTCTACTCGGGTTGATTCCATGCCGTTCCGTTCCGTTCCATTCCGTCCAATCCCGACACTTCCCATCCCGTCCCGTACCGTCCCATCCCGTTCCATTCTGCTCGGGTTGATTCCGTTCCATTCCGTTCCGTTCCTTGCCGTTCCGTTCCATTGGGTTCCACGCGGGATGATTCAATTCCATTCTATTACACTGAATTCCGTTCCATTCCATTCCATTCCATTCTAATCGGACTGATTCCATTCCATTCCATTCCATTCCATTCCATTCCATTCCATTCCATTCCATTCCATTCCATTCCATTGCATTCCATTCCATTCCATTCCATTCCGTTCTACTCGGGTTCATTCCATTCCATTCCATTCAATTCCATTCCATTCCATTCCATTCCATTCCATTTCATTCTGTTCTACTCGGGTTGATCATTCCATTCCATTCGATTCCATTCCATTCCATTCCATTCCATTCCATTCCTTTCCATTCCATTCCATTCCATTCCGTTCCGTTCTACTCGGGTTGATTTCCATTCCATTCCATTCCATTCCATTCCATTCCATTCCATTCCATTCCATTCCATTCCATTCCATTCCATTCTATTCGATTCCATTCCATTCCATTCCATTCCATTCCATTCCATTCCATTCCATTCCGTTCTGCTCGGGTTGATTCCATTCTATTCCATTCCATTACACTCGATTCCATTCGATTCCATTCTATTCCATTACATTCTACTCCATTCCATTCCATTCCATTCCATTCCATTGAATTCCATTCCATTCCATTCCATTCCATTACATTCCGTTCTACTCGGGTTGATGATTCCATTCCATTCCATTCCGTTCCATTCCATTCCATTCCATTCCATTCCATTCCATTCCATTCCATTCCATTCCATTCCATTCCGTTCTACTCGGGTCCATTCCATTCCATTCCATTCCGTTCCATTCCATTCCATTCCTTTCCGTTCCGTTCTACTCGGGTTAATTCCATTCCATTCCATTCCATTCCATTCCTTTCCATTCGATTCTATTCCATTCCATTCCATTCCATTCCATTCCCTTCCATTCCATTCCATTCTGTTCTACTCGGGTTGATTCCATTCTATTCCATTCCATTCCATTCCATACCATTCGATTCCATTCCATTCCATTGCATTCCATTCCATTCCAATCCATTCCATTCCATTCCATTCCATTCCAAAGAATTCCATTCCATTCCATTCCATTCCATTCCATTCCATTCCATTCCATTCCATTCCATTCCATTCTATTCCATTCCGTTCTACTCGCGTTGATTCCATTGAGTTCCGTTCCGTTCCGTTCTCTCCCGTCCCGTCCCGTCCCGTCCCGTCCCGTCCCGTCACGTGCCGTTGTGCTCGGGTTGATTCCATTCCATTCCATTCCGTTCCTTTCCGTTCCGTTCCATTCCGTTCCACCTGGGTTGATTCAATTCCATTCTATTCTATTCCATTCCATTCCATTCCATTCCATTCCATTCCATTCCATTCTACTCGGGTTGATTCCATGCCGTTCCGTTCCATTCCGTCCCATCCCGACACTTCCCGTCCCATCCCGTCCCGTCCCATCCCGTTCCGTTCGGCTCGGGTTGATTCCGTTCCATTCCGTTCAGTTCCTTGCCGTTCCGTTCCATTCCGTTCCACGCGGGTTGATTCAATTCCATTCTATTACACTGAATTCCATTCCATTCCATTCCGTTCCATTCTACTCGGATTGATTCCATTCCATTCCATTCCATTCCAGTCCATTCCATTCCGTTCTACTCGGGTTGATTCCATTCTGTTCCATTCCATTCCATTCGATTCCATTCGATTCCATTCGATTCCATTCCATTCCATTCCATTCCATTCCATTCCATTCCATTCTATTCCATTGAATTCCATTCCATTCCATTCTATTCCATTCCATTCCATTCCATTCCATTCCGTTCTACTCGGGTTGATTCCATTCCTTTCCATTCCATTCCATTCCATTCCATTCCATTCCATTCCATTCCATTCCATTCCATTCCATTCCATTCCATTCCATTCCATTCCATTCCATTCCATTCCATTCCATTCCATTCCAATCCATTCCATTCAACTCGGGTTGATTACATTCCATTCCATTCCATTCCATTCCATTCCAATCCATTCCATTCAACTCGGGTTGATTCCATTCCATTCCATTCCATTCCATTCCATTCCATTCCATTCCATTCCATTCCATTCCGTTCCATTCGAATCCATCGAATTCCATTCCATTCCATTCCGTTCTACTCGCGTTCATTCCATTCCATTCCATTTCATTCCATTCCATTCCATTCGATTCCATTTCATTCCATTCCATTCCATTCCATTCAATTCCATTCCGTTCTACTCGGGTTGATTCCATTCCATTCCATTCCATTCCATTCCATTCCATTCCATTCCGTTCTACTCGCGTTCATTCCATTCCATTCCATTCCATTCCATTCCATTCCATTCCATTCCATTCCATTCCATTCCATTCCATTCCATTCCATTCCATTCCGTTCTACTCGGGTTGATCATTCCATTCCACTCCATTCCATTCCATTCCATTCCATTCCATTCCATTCCATTCCATTCCATTCCATTCCATTCCGTTAAGTTCTACTCGGGTTGATTTCCATTCCATTCCATTCCATTCCATTCCATTCTATTCGATTCCATTCCATTCCATTCCATTCTATTCCATTCCATTCCATTCCATTCCATTCCATTCCATTCCATTCCTTTCCGTTCTGCTCGGGTTGATTCCATTCTATTCCATTCCATTCCACTCGATTCCATTCGATTCCATCCTATTCCATTCCATTCCACTCCATTCCTTTCCATTCCATTCTATTCCATTGAATTCCATTCCATTACATTGCATTCCATTACATTCCGTTCTACTCGGGTTAATCACTCCATTCCATTCCATTCCATTCCATTCCATTCCATTCCATTCCATTCCGTTCTACTCGGGTTCATTTCATTCCATTCCATTCCATTCCATTCCATTACATTACATTCCATTACATTCGGTTCTACTCGTGTCCATTAAATTCCATTCCATTCCATTCCATTCCATTCCATTCCATTCCATTCCATTCTATTCGATTCCATTCCATTCCATTGCATTCCATTCCATTCCATTCCATTCCATTCCATTCCATTCCATTCCATTCCATTCCGTTCTACTCGGGTTCATTCCACTCCATTCCGTTCCTTTCTGTTCCGTTCCATTCCGTTCCGTTCTACTCGGTTTGATTCCATTCCATTCCATTCCATTCCATTCCGTTCTACTCGGGTCCATTCCATTCCATTCCATTCCATTCAATTCCATTCCATTCCGTTCCGTTCTACTCGGGTTGATTCCATTCTATTCCATTCCATTCCATTCCATTCCATTCCATTCCATTCCATTCGATTCCATTCCATTCGATTGCATTCCATTCCATTCAATTCCATTCCATTCCATTTTATTCCATTGAATTCCATTCCATTCCATTCCATTCCATTCCATTCCATTCCGTTCCATTCCATTCCGTTCTGTACTACTCGGGTTGATTCCATTCCATTCCTTTCCCTTCCATTCCATTCCATTCCATTCCATTCCATTCCATTCCATTCGATTCCATTCGTTTCCATTCCATTCCATTCCATTCCATTCCATTCCATTCCATTCCATTCCATTCCATTCGATTCCATTCCATTCCATTCAATTCCATTCCATTCCATTCCATTCCATTCCATTCCATTCCATTCCAATCCATTCCATTCAACTCGGGTTGATTCCATTCCATTCCATTCCATTCCATTCCATTCCATTCCATTCCATTCCATTCCATTCCATTCCATTCCATTCCATTCCATTCCATTCTACTCGGGTTCATTCCATGCCATTCCATTTCATTCCATTCCATTCCATTCCATTCCATTCCATTCCATTCCATTCCATACCGTTCTACTCGGGTTGATCATTCCATTCCATTCCATTCCATTCCATTCCATTCCATTCCATTCCATTAAATTCCATTCCATTCCATTCCGTTCTGTTCTACTCGGGTTGATTTCCATTCCATTCCATTCCATTCCATTCCATTCCATTCCATTCCATTCCATTCCATTCTATTCGATTCGATTCCATTCCATTCCATTCCATTCCATTCCATTCCATTTCATTCCATTCCAATCCATTCCATTCCATTCCATTCCTTTCCGTTCTGCTCGGGTTGATTCCATTCTATTCCATTCCATTCCACTCGATTCCATTCGATTCCATCCTATTCCATTCCATTCCACTCCATTCCATTCCATTCCATTCTATTCCAATGAATTCCATTCCATTCCATTGCATTCCATTACATTCCGTTCTACTCGGGTTAATCATTCCATTCCATTCCATTCCATTCCATTCCATTCCATTCCATTCCATTCCATTCCAGTCCAGTCCATTCCATTCCATTCCATTCCATTCCATTCCATTCCATTCCATTCCATTCCGTTCTACTCGGGTTCATTTCATTCCATTCCATTCCATTCCATTCCTTTCCATTCCATTCCATTCCATTCCATTCCATTCCATTCCATTCCATTACATTCCGTTCTACTCGTGTCCATTCCATTCCATTCCATTCCATTCCTTTCCATTCCGTTCTACTCGGGTTAATTCCATTCCATTCCATTCCATTCCATTCCATTCCATTCCATTCCATTCGATTCTATTCGATTCCATTCCATTCCATTGCATTCCATTCCATTCCATTCCATTCCATTCCATTCCATTCCATTCCATTCCGTTCTACTCGGGTTCATTCCACTCCATTCCGTTCCGTTCCGTTCCGTTCCATTCTGTTCCGTTCTACTCGGTTTGATTCCATTCCATTCCATTCCATTCCATTCCGTTCTACTCGGGTCCATTCCATTCCATTCCATTCCATTCAATTCCATTCCATTCCGTTCCGTTCTACGCGGGTTGATTCCATTCTATTCCATTCCATTCCATTCCATTCCATTCGATTCCATTCGATTCCATTCCATTCGATTGCATTCCATTCCATTCCATTCCGTTCCATTCCATTCCATTCCATTCCATTCCATTCTATTCCATTGAATTCCATTCCATTCCATTCCATTCCATTCCATTCCATTCCATTCCATTCCATTCCATTCCGTTCTGTACTACTCGGGTTGATTCCATTCCATTCCTTTCCCTTCCATTCCATTCCATTCCATTCCATTCCATTCCATTCCATTCCATTCGTTTCCATTCCATTCCATTCCATTCCATTCCATTCCATTCCATTCCATTCCATTCCAATCCATTCCATTCTACTCGGGTTGATTCCATTCCATTCCATTCCATTCCATTCCATTCCATTCCATTCCATTCCATTCGATTCCATTCCATTCCATTCCATTCCATTCCATTCCATTCCATTCCATTCTATTCCATCCCATTCCTTTCCATTCCATTGCATTCCGTTCTACTCGGGTCCATTCCATTCCATTCCATTCCATTCCATTCCATTCCATTCTATTCCATTCCGTTCTACTCGGGTTGATTCCATTGAGTTCCGCTCCGTTCCGTTCCCTCCCGTCCCGTCCCGTCCCGTCATGTGCCGTTGTACTCGGGTTGATTCCATTCCATTCCATTCCGTTCCTTTCCGTTCCATTCCATTCCGTTCCACGCGGGTTGATTCAATTCCATTCTATTCTATTCCATTCCATTCCATTCCATTCCATTCCATTCCATTCCATTCTACTCGTGTTGATTCCATGCCATTCCGTTCCGTTCCATTCCGTCCCATCCCGACACTTCCCGTCCCGTCCCGTCCCGTCCCATCCTGTTCTGTTCTGCTCGGGTTGATTCCGTTCCATTCCGTTCCGTTCCTTGCCGTTCCGTTCCATTCCGTTCAACGCGGGTTGATTCAATTCCATTCTATTACACTGAATTCCATTCCATTCCATTCCATTCCATTCTACTCGGATTGATTCCATTCCATTCCATTCCATTCCAGTCCATTCCATTCCGTTCTACTCGGGTTGATTCCATTCTGTTCCATTCCATTCCATTCGATTCCATTCGATTCCGTTCGATTCCATTCCATTCCATTCCATTCCATTCCATTCCATTCCATTCCATTCCATTCTATTCCATGGAATTCCATTCCATTCTATTCCATGGAATTCCATCCCATTCCATTCTATTCTATTCCATTCCATTCCATTCCATTCCGTTCCATTCCAATCCATTCCATTCTACTCGGGTTGATTCCATTCCATTCCATTCCATTCCATTCCATTCCATTCCATTCCATTCTACTCGGGTTTATTCCATGCCTTTCCGTTCCGTTCCATTCCGACCCATCCCGACCCTTCCCGTCCCATCCCGTCCCGTCCCATTCCGTTCCATTCTGCTCGGGTTGATTCCGTTCCATTCCGTTCCGTTCCTTTCCGTTCCATTCCATTGGTTCCACGCGGGTTGATTCAATTCCTTTCTATTACACTGAATTCCATTCCATTCCATTCCATTCCATACTACTCGGATTGATTCCATTCCATTCCATTCCATTCCAGTCCATTCCATTCCATTCTATTCCATTGAATTCCATTCTTTTCCATTCCATTCCATTCCATTCCATTCCATTGTTATTCAATTGAATTCCATTCCATTCCATTCCATTCCATTCCATTCCATTCCATTCCATTCCATTCCATTCCATTCCATTCCATTCCATTCCATTCCATTCCATTCCGTTCTACTCGGGTTGATTCCATTCCATTCCATTCCATTCCATTCCATTCCATTGCATTCTATCCCATTCCATTCCATTCCCCTCCATTCCATTCCATTCCATTCCATTCCGTTCCATTCCATTCCAGTCCAATCCATTCCATTCTAGTCGGGTTGATTCCATTCCATTCCATTCCATTCCATTCCATTCCATTCCATTCAATTCCATTCCATTCCATTCCGTTCTACTCGGTTTGATCATTCCATTCCATGCCATTCCATTCCATTCCATTCCATTCCATTCCTTTCCATTCCATTGCATTCCGTTCTACTCGGGTCCATTCCATTCCATTCCATTCCATTACATTACATTACATTCTATTCCATTCCGTTCTACTCGGGTTGATTCCATTGAGTTCCGCTCCGTTCCGTTCCGTCCCGTCCCGTCCCGTCCCGTCCCGTCCCGTCCGTTGAACATTCCGTCACGTGCCGTTGTACTCGGGTTGATTCCATTCCATTCCATTCCGTTCCTTTCCGTTCCGTTCCATTCCGTTCCATGCGGGTTGATTCAATTTCATTCTATTCTATTCCATTCCATTCCATTCCATTCCATTCCATTCCATTCCGTTCTACTCGAGTTGATTCCATGCCGTTCCGTTCCGTTCCATTCCGTCCCATCCCGACACTTCCCATCCCGTCCCGTCCCGTCCCATCCCGTTCCATTCTGCTCGGGTTGATTCCGTTCCATTCCGTTCCGTTCCTTGCCGTTCCGTTCCATTCCGTTCCACGCGGGATGATTCAATTCCATTCTATTACACTGAATTCCATTCCATTCCATTCCATTCTATTCTAATCGGACTGATTCCATTCCATTCCATTCCATTCCATTCCATTCCATTCCATTCTTTCCATTCCATTCCATTCCATTCCATTCCATTCCATTCCATTCCATTCCTTTCCATTCCATTCCATTCCGTTCTATTCGGGTTCATTCCATTCCATTCCATTCAATTCCATTCCATTCCATTCCATTCCATTCCATTCCATTCCATTCCATTCCATTCCGTTCTACTCGGGTTGATCATTCCATTCCATTCGATTCCATTCCATTCCATTCCATTCCATTCCATTCCATTCCATTCCATTCCATTCGATTCCATTCGTTTCCATTCCATTCCATTCCATTCCATTCCATTCCATTCCATTCCATTCCATTCCATTCCATTCGATTCCATTCCATTCCATTCAATTCCATTCCATTCCATTCCATTCCATTCCATTCCATTCCAATCCATTCCATTCAACTCGGGTTGATTCCATTCCATTCCATTCCATTCCATTCCATTCCATTCCATTCCATTCCATTCCATTCCATTCCATTCCATTCCATTCCATTCCATTCGATTCCATTCCATTCCATTCCATTCCATTCCATTCCATTCCATTCCATTCCATTCCATTCCATTCCATTCCATTCCATTCCATTCTACTCGGGTTCATTCCATTCCATTCCATTTCATTCCATTCCATTCCATTCCATTCCATTCCATTCCATTCCATTCCATACCGTTCTACTCGGGTTGATCATTCCATTCCATTCCATTCCATTCCATTCCATTCCATTCCATTCCATTCCATTCCATTCCGTTCCGTTCTACTCGGGTTGATTTCCATTCCATTCCATTCCATTCCATTCCATTCCATTCCATTCCATTCCATTCCATTCTATTCGATTCCATTCCATTCCATTCCATTCCATTCCATTCCATTCCATTTCATTCCATTCCAATCCATTCCATTCCATTCCATTCCTTTCCGTTCTGCTCGGGTTGATTCCATTCTATTCCATTCCATTCCACTCGATTCCATTCGATTCCATCCTATTCCATTCCATTCCACTCCATTCCATTCCATTCCATTCTATTCCAATGAATTCCATTCCATTCCATTGCATTCCATTACATTCCGTTCTACTCGGGTTAATCATTCCATTCCATTCCATTCCATTCCATTCCATTCCATTCCATTCCATTCCATTCCATTCCATTCCAGTCCAGTCCATTCCATTCCATTCCATTCCATTCCATTCCATTCCATTCCATTCCATTCCATTCTACTCGGGTTCATTTCATTCCATTCCATTCCATTCCATTCCTTTCCATTCCATTCCATTCCATTCCATTCCATTCCATTACATTCCGTTCTACTCGTGTCCATTCCATTCCATTCCATTCCATTCCTTTCCATTCCGTTCTACTCGGGTTAATTCCATTCCATTCCATTCCATTCCATTCCATTCCATTCCATTCCATTCCATTCCATTCGATTCTATTCGATTCCATTCCATTGCATTCCATTCCATTCCATTCCATTCCATTCCATTCCATTCCATTCCGTTCTACTCGGGTTCATTCCACTCCATTCCGTTCCGTTCCGTTCCGTTCCATTCTGTTCCGTTCTACTCGGTTTGATTCCATTCCATTCCATTCCATTCCATTCCGTTCTACTCGGGTCCATTCCATTCCATTCCATTCCATTCAATTCCATTCCATTCCGTTCCGTTCTACGCGGGTTGATTCCATTCTATTCCATTCCATTCCATTCCATTCCATTCGATTCCATTCGATTCCATTCCATTCCATTCTATTCCATTGAATTCCATTCCATTCCATTCCATTCCATTCCATTCCATTCCATTCCATTCCATTCCATTCCATTCCGTTCTGTACTACTCGGGCTGATTCCATTCCATTCCTTTCCCTTCCATTCCATTCCATTCCATTCCATTCCATTCCATTCCATTCCATTCCATTCCATTCCATTCGTTTCCATTCCATTCCATTCCATTCCATTCCATTCCATTCCATTCCATTCCATTCCAATCCATTCCATTCTACTCGGGTTGATTCCATTCCATTCCATTCCATTCCATTCCATTCCATTCCATTCTATTCCATCCCATTCCTTTCCATTCCATTGCATTCCGTTCTACTCGGGTCCATTCCATTCCATTCCATTCCATTCCATTCCATTCCATTCTATTCCATTCCGTTCTACTCGGGTTGATTCCATTGAGTTCCGCTCCGTTCCGTTCCCTCCCGTCCCGTCCCGTCCCGTCATGTGCCGTTGTACTCGGCTTGATTCCATTCCATTCCATTCCGTTCCTTTCCGTTCCATTCCATTCCGTTCCACGCGGGTTGATTCAATTCCATTCTATTCTATTCCATTCCATTCCATTCCATTCCATTCCATTCCATTCCATTCCATTCCATTCTACTCGTGTTGATTCCATGCCATTCCGTTCCGTTCCATTCCGTCCCATCCCGACACTTCCCGTCCCGTCCCGTCCCGTCCCATCCTGTTCTGTTCTGCTCGGGTTGATTCCGTTCCATTCCGTTCCGTTCCTTGCCGTTCCGTTCCATTCCGTTCAACGCGGGTTGATTCAATTCCATTCTATTACACTGAATTCCATTCCATTCCATTCCATTCCATTCTACTCGGATTGATTCCATTCCATTCCATTCCATTCCAGTCCATTCCATTCCGTTCTACTCGGGTTGATTCCATTCTGTTCCATTCCATTCCATTCGATTCCATTCGATTCCGTTCGATTCCATTCCATTCCATTCCATTCCATTCCATTCCATTCCATTCCATTCCATTCTATTCCATGGAATTCCATTCCATTCTATTCCATGGAATTCCATCCCATTCCATTCTATTCTATTCCATTCCATTCCATTCCATTCCGTTCTACTCGGGTTGATTCCATTCCATTCCATTCCATTCCATTCCATTCCATTCCATTCTACTCGGGTTTATTCCATGCCTTTCCGTTCCGTTCCATTCCGACCCATCCCGACCCTTCCCGTCCCGTCCCGTCCCGTCCCATTCCGTTCCATTCTGCTCGGGTTGATTCCGTTCCATTCCGTTCCGTTTCTTTCCGTTCCATTCCATTGGTTCCACGCGGGTTGATTCAATTCCTTTCTATTACACTGAATTCCATTCCATTCCATTCCATTCCATACTACTCGGATTGATTCCATTCCATTCCATTCCATTCCAGTCCATTCCATTCCATTCTATTCCATTGAATTCCATTCTTTTCCATTCCATTCCATTCCATTCCATTCCATTGTTATTCAATTGAATTCCATTCCATTCCATTCCATTCCATTCCATTCCATTCCATTCCATTCCATTCCATTCCATTCCATTCCATTCCGTTCTACTCGGGTTGATTCCATTCCATTCCATTCCATTCCATTCCATTCCATTGCATTCCATCCCATTCCATTCCATTCCACTCCATTCCATTCCATTCCATTCCATTCCGTTCCATTCCATTCCAGTCCAATCCATTCCATTCTAGTCGGGTTGATTCCATTCCATTCCATTCCATTCCATTCCATTCCATTCCATTCCGTTCTACTCGGTTTGATCATTCCATTCCATGCCATTCCATTCCATTCCATTCCATTCCATTCCTTTCCATTCCATTGCATTCCGTTCTACTCGGGTCCATTCCATTCCATTCCATTCCATTACATTACATTACATTCTATTCCATTCCGTTCTACTCGGGTTGATTCCATTGAGTTCCGCTCCGTTCCGTTCCGTCCCGTCCCGTCCCGTCCCGTCCCGTCCCGTCCGTTGAACATTCCGTCACGTGCCGTTGTACTCGGGTTGATTCCATTCCATTCCATTCCGTTCCTTTCCGTTCCGTTCCATTCCGTTCCATGCGGGTTGATTCAATTCCATTCTATTCTATTCCATTCCATTCCATTCCATTCCATTCCATTCCATTCCATTCTACTCGAGTTGATTCCATGCCGTTCCGTTCCGTTCCATTCCGTCCCATCCCGACACTTCCCATCCCGTCCCGTCCCGTCCCATCCCGTTCCATTCTGCTCGGGTTGATTCCGTTCCATTCCGTTCCGTTCCTTGCCGTTCTGTTCCATTCCGTTCCACGCGGGATGATTCAATTCCATTCTATTACACTGAATTCCATTCCATTCCATTCCATTCTATTCTAATCGGACTGATTCCATTCCATTCCATTCCATTCCATTCCATTCCATTCCATTCCTTTCCATTCCATTCCATTCCGTTCTATTCGGGTTCATTCCATTCCATTCCATTCAATTCCATTCCATTCCATTCCATTCCATTCCATTCCATTCCATTCCATTCCGTTCTACTCGGGTTGATCATTCCATTCCATTCGATTCCATTCCATTCCATTCCATTCCATTCCATTCCATTCCATTCCATTCCTTTCCATCCATTCCATTCCATTCCGTTCCGTTCTACTCGGGTTGATTTCCATTCCATTCCATTCCATTCCATTCCATTCCTTTCCATTCCATTCCATTCCATTCCATTCCATTCCATTCCATTCCATTCCATTCCATTCCGTTCTACTCGGGTTGACCATTCCATTCCATTCGATTCCATTCCATTCCATTCCATTCCATTCCATTCCTTTCCTTTCCATTCCATTCCATTCCGTTCCATTCTACTCGGGTTGATTTCCATTCCATTCCATTCCATTCCATTCCATTCCATTCTATTCGATTCCATTCCATTCCATGCCATTCCATTCTATTCCATTCCATTCCATTCCATTCCATGCCATTCCATTCTATTCCATTCCATTCCATTCCATTCCATTCCATTCCGTTCTGCTCGGGTTGATTCCATTCTATTCCATTCCATTCCACTCGATTCCATTCGATTCCATTCTATTCCATTCCATTCCACTCCATTCCATTCCATTCCATTCTATTGCATTGAATTCCGTTCCATTCCATTGCATTCTATTACATTCCGTTCAACTCGGGTTGATGATTCCATTCCATTCCATTCCGTTCCATTCCGTTCCATTCCATTCCATTCCATTCCATTCCATTCCATTCCATTCCTTTCTACTCGGGTTCATTTCATTCCATTCCATTCCATTCCATTCCATTCCATTCCATTACATTCCATTCCATTCCGTTCTACTCGGGTCCATTCCATTCCATTCCATTCCGTTCCATTCCATTCCATTCCTTTCCGTTCCATTCTACTGGGGTTAATTCCATTCCATTCCATTCCATTCCTTTCCATTCGATTCCATTCCATTCCATTCCATTCAATTCCATTCCATTCCATTCCATTCCATTCCATTCCATTCCATTCTGTTCTACTCGGGTTGATTCCATTCTATTCCATTCCATTCCATTCGATTCCATTCGATTCCATTCCATTCCATTGCATTCCATTCCATTCCATTCCATTCTATTCCATTGAATTCCATTCCATTCCATTCCATTCCAGTCCATTCCATTCCATTCCATTCCATTCCATTCCATTCCATTCTATTCCATTCCGTTCTACTCGGGTTGATTCCATTGAGTTCCGTTCCGTTCCGTTCCCTCCCGTCCCGTCCCGTCCCGTGCCGTCCCGTCACGTGCCATTGTGCTCGGGTTGATTCCATTCCATTCCATTCCGTTCCTTTCCGTTCCGTTCCATTCCGTTCCACGCGGGTTGATTCAATTCCATTCTATTCTATTCCATTCCATTCCATTCCATTCCATTCCAGTCCATTCCATTCTATTCGGGTTGATTCCATGCCGTTCCGTTCCGTTCCATTCCGTCCCATCCCGACACTTCCCGTCCCGTCCCGTCCCGTCCCATCCCGTTCCATTCTGCTCGGGTTGATTCCGTTCCATTCCGTTCCGTTCCTTGCCGTTCCGTTCCATTCCGTTCCACGCGGGTTGATTCAATTCCATTCTATTACACTGAATTCCATTCCATTCCATTCCGTTCCATTCTACTCGGACTGATTCCATTCCATTCCATTCCATTCCATTCCATTCCATTCCATTCCATTCCATTCCATTCCATTCCATTCCATTCCGTTCAACTCGGGTTCGTTCCATTCCATTCCATTCCATTCCATTCCATTCCATTCCATTCCGTTCCGTTCTAATCGGGTTGATCATTCCATTCCATTCGATTCCATTCCATTCCATTCCATTCCATTCCTTTCCATTCCATTCCATTCCATTCCGTTCCGTTCTACTCGGGTTGATTTCCATTCCATTCCATTCCATTCCATTCCATTCCATTCCATTCCATTCCATTCCATTCCATTCCATTCCATTCCGTTCTGCTCGTTTTGATTCCATTCTATTCCATTCCTTTCCACTCGATTCCATTGGATTCCATTCTATTCCATTCCATTCCACTCCATTCCATTCCATTCCATTCTATTCCATTGAATTCCATTCCATTCCATTGCATTCCATTACATTCCGTTCTACTCGGGTTGATGATTCCATTCCATTCCATTCCGTTCCATTCCATTCCATTCCATTCCATTGCATTCCATTCCATTCCATTCCTTTCTACTCGGGTTCATTTCATTCCATTCCATTCCATTCCATTCCATTCCGTTCTACTCGGGTCCATTCCATTCCATTCCGTTCCATTCCATTCCATTCCTTTCCGTTCCGTTCTACTCGGGTTAATTCCATTCCATTCCATTCCATTCCTTTCCATTCGATTCCATTCCATTCCATTCCATTCAATTCCATTCCATTCTGTTCTACTCGGGTTGATTCCATTCTATTCCATTCCATTCCATTCGATTCCATTCGATTCCATTCCATTCCATTGCATTCCATTCCATTCCATTCTATTCCATTCCATTCCATTCTAATCCATTGAATTCCATTCCATTCCATTCCATTCCATTCCATTCCGTTCCATTCTACTCGTATTGATTCCATTCCATTCCATTCCATTCTAGTCCATTCCATTCCGTTCTACTCGGGTTGATTCCATTCAATTCCATTCCATTCTATTCGATTCCATTCGATTCCATTCGATTCCATTCTATTCCATTCCATTCCACTCCATTCCATTCCATTCCATTCTATTCCATTGAATTCCATTCCATTCCATTGCATTCCATTACATTCCGTTCTACTCGGGTTGATGATTCCATTCCATTCCATTCCGTTCCATTCCATTCCATTCCATTCCATTCCATTCCATTCCATTCCATTCCATTCCATTCCATTCCTTTCTACTCGGGTTCATTTCATTCCATTCCATTCCATTCCATTCCATTCCATTCTACTCGGGTCCATTCCATTCCATTCCATTCCATTCCATTCCATTCCATTCCATTCCATTCCATTCCATTCCATTACTTTACATTCCATTCTATTCCATTCCGTTCTACTCCGGTTGATTCTATTGAGTTCCGTTCCGTTCCGTTCCCTCCCCTCCCGTCCCGTCCCGTCCCGTCCCGTCCCGTCCCGTGCCGTCACGTGCCGTTGTGCTCGGTTTGATTCCATTCCATTCCATTCCGTTCCTTTCCGTTCCGTTCCATTCCGTTCCACGCGGGTTGATTCAATTCCATTCTATTCTATTCCATTCCATTCCATTCCATTCCATTCCTTTCCATTCCATTCCATTCCATTCTACTCGGGTTGATTCCATGCCGTTCTGTTCCGTTCCATTCCGTCCCATCCCGACACTTCCCGTCCCGTCCCGTCCCGTCCCATCCCGTTCCGTTCTGCTCGGGTTGATTCCGTTCCATTCCGTTCCGTTCCTTGCCGTTCCGTTCCATTCCATTCCACGCGGGTTGATTCAATTCCATTCTATTAAACTGAATTCCATTCCATTCCATTCCGTTCCATTCTACTCGGATTGATTCCATTCCATTCCATTCCATTCCAGTCCATTCCATTCCGTTCTACTCGTGTTGATTCCATTCTGTTCCATTCCATTCCATTCGATTCCATTCGATTCCATTCGATTCCATTCCATTCCATTCCATTCTATTCCATTGAATTCCATTCCATTCCATTCTATTCCATTCCATTCCATTCCATTCCATTCCGTTCTACTCGGGTTGATTCCATTCCTTTCCATTCTATTCCATTCCATTCCATTCCATTCCATTCCATTCCATTCCATTCCATTCCATTCCATTCCATTCCATTCCATTCCATTCCAATCCATTCCATTCAACTCGGGTTGATTCCATTCCATTCCATTCCATTCCATTCCATTCCAATCCATTCCATTCAACTCGGGTTGATTCCATTCCATTCCATTCCATTCCATTCCATTCCATTCCATTCCATTCCATTCCATTCCATTCCATTCCATTCTATTCCGTTCCATTCGATTCCATTCCATTCCGTTCTACTCGGGTTGATTCCATTCCATTCCATTCCATTCCATTCCATTCCATTCCATTCCATTCCGTTCTACTCGCGTTCATTCCATTCCATTCCATTTCATTCCATTCCATTCCATTCCATTCCATTCCATTCCATTCCATTCCGTTCTACTCGGGTTGATCTTTCCATTCCATTCCATTCCATTCCATTCCATTCCATTCCGTTCCGTTCTACTCGGGTTGATTTCCATTCCATTCCATTCCATTCCATTCCATTCCATTCTATTCGATTCCATTCCATTCCATTCCATTCTATTCCATTCCATTCCATTCCATTCCATTCCATTCCATTCCATTCCATTCCATTCCATTCCGTTCAACTCGGGTTCATTTCATTCCATTCCATTCCGTTCCATTCCATTCCATTCCATTCCATTCCATTCCGTTCTACTCGGTTTGATCATTCCATTCCATTCCATTCCATTCCATTCCATTCCATTCCATTCCATTCCATTCCATTCCATTCCATTCCATTCCATTCCATTCCTTTCTACTCGGGTTCATTCCATTCCATTCCATTCCATTCCATTCCATTCCATTCCATTCCATTCCATTCCGTTCTACTCGGGTTGACCATTCCATTCCATTCGATTCCATTCCATTCCATTCCATTCCATTCCATTCCATTCCATTCCATTCCATTCCTTTCCTTTCCATTCCATTCCATTCCGTTCCGTTCTACTCGGGTTGATTTCCACTCCATTCCATTCCATTCCATTCCATTCTATTCGATTCCATTCCTTTCCATGCCATTCCATTCCATTCCATTCCATTCCATTCCATTCCGTTCTGCTCGGGTTGATTCCATTCTATTCCATTCCATTCCACTCGATTCCATTCGATTCCATTCTATTCCATTCCATTCCACTCCATTCCATTCCATTCTATTCCATTGAATTCCGTTCCATTCCATTGCATTCCTTTACATTCCGTTCTACTCGGGTTGATGATTCCATTCCATTCCGTTCCGTTCCATTCCATTCCATTCCATTCCATTCCATTCCATTCCTTTCTACTCGGGTTCTTTTCATTCCATTCCATTCCATTCCATTCCATTCCATTCCATTCCATTCCATTCCATTCCGTTCTACTCGGGTCCATTCCATTCCATTCCATTCCGTTCCATTCCATTCCATTCCTTTCCGTTCCGTTCTACTCGGGTTAATTCCATTCCATTCCATTCCATTCCTTTCCATTCGATTCCATTCCATTCCATTCCATTCCATTCCATTCCATTCCATTCCATTCCATTCCATTCCATTCTGTTCTACTCGGGTTGATTCCATTCTATTCCATTCCATTCCATTCCATTCCATTCGATTCCATTCGATTCCATTCAATTCCATTGCATTCCATTCCATTCCATTCCATTCTATTCCATTGAATTCCATTCCATTGCATTCCATTCCAGTCCATTCCATTCCATTCCATTCCATTCCATTCCATTCCATTCCATTCCATTCTATTCCATTCCGTTCTACTCGGGTTGATTCCATTGAGTTCCGTTCCGTTCCGTTCCCTCCCGTCCCGTCCCGTCCCGTCCCATGCCGTCCCGTCACGTGCCGTTGTGCTCGGCTTGATTCCATTCCATTCCATTCCGTTCCTTTCCGTTCCGTTCCATTCCGTTCCACGCGGGTTGATTCAATTCCATTCTATTCTATTCCATTCCATTCCATTCCATTCCATTCCATTCCATTCTACTCGGGTTGATTCCATGCCGTTCCGTTCCGTTTCATTCCGTCCCATCCCGACACTTCCCGTCCCGTCCCGTCCCGTCCCATCCCGTTCCATTCTGCTCGGGTTGATTCCGTTCCATTCCGTTCCGTTCCTTGCCGTTCCGTTCCATTCCGTTCCACGCGGGATGATTCAATTCCATTCTATTACACTGAATTCCATTCCATTCCATTCCTTTCCATTCTACTCGGACTGATTCCATTCCATTCCATTCCATTCCATTCCATTCCATTCCATTCCGTTCTACTCGGGTTCATTCCATTCCATTCCATTCCATTATATTCCATTCCATTCCATTCCGTTCTACTCGGGTTGATCATTCCATTCCATTAGATTCCATTCCATTCCATTCCATTCCATTCCATTCCATTCCATTCCTTTCCATTCCATTCCATTCCATTCCGTTCCGTTCTACTCGGGTTGATTTCCATTCCATTCCATTCCCTTCCATTCCATTCCATTCCATTCCATTCCATTCCATTCCATTCCATTCCATTCCATTCCATTCTATTCGATTCCATTCCATTCCATTCCATTCCATTCCATTCCATTCCATTCCATTCCGTTCTACTCGGGTTCATTCCATTCCATTCCATTCAATTCCATTCCATTCCATTCCATTCCATTCCATTCCATTCCATTCCATTCCGTTCGACTCGGGTTGATCATTCCATTCCATTCGATTCCATTCCATTCCATTCCATTCCATTCCTTTCCATTCCATTCCATTCCATTCCGTTCCGTTCTACTCGGGTTGATTTCCATTCCATTCCATTCCCTTCCATTCCATTCCATTCCATTCCATTCCATTCCATTCCATTCCATTCGATTCCATTCCATTCCATTCCATTCCGTTCATTCCATTCCATTCCATTCCATTCCATTCCATTCCATTCCATTCCATTCCGTTCCGTTCCATTCCATTCCATTCCATTCCATTCCATTCCATTCCATTCCATTCCATTCCATTCCGTTCTACTCGGGTCCACTCCATTCCATTCCATTCCGTTCCATTCCATTCCATTACTTTCCGTTCCGTTCTACTCGGGTTAATTCCATTCCATTCCATTCCATTCCATTCCTTTCCATTCGATTCCATTCCATTCCATTCCATTCCATTCCCTTCCATTCCATTCCATTCTGTTCTACTCGGGTTGATTCCATTCTATTCCATTCCATTCCATTCGATACCATTCGATTCCATTCCATTCCATTGCATTCCATTCCATTCCATTCCATTCCATTCCATTCCATTGAATTCCATTCCATTCCATTCCATTCCATTCCATTCCATTCCATTCCATTCCATTCCATTCCATTCCATTCCATTCTATTCCATTCCGTTCTACTCGGGTTGATTCCATTGAGTTCCGTTCCTTTCCGTTCCCTCCCGTCCCGTCCCGTCCCGTCCCGTCCCGTCCCGTCCCGTCCCGTCACGTGCCGTTGTGCTCGGGTTGATTCCATTCCATTCCATTCCGTTCCTTTCCGTTCCGTTCCATTCCGTTCCACGTTGGTTGATTCAATTCCATTCTATTCTATTCCATTCCATTCCATTCCATTCCATTCCATTCCATTCCATTCCATTCCATTCTACTCGGGTTGATTCCATGCCGTTCCGTTCCGTTCCATTCCGTCCCATCCCGACACTTCCCGTCCCGTCCCATCCCGTCCCATCCCGTTCCGTTCTGCTCGTGTTGATTCCGTTCCATTCCGTTCTGTTCCTTGCCGTTCCGTTCCATTCCGTTCCACGCGGGTTGATTCAATTCCATTCTATTACAATGAATTCCATTCCGTTCCATTCCGTTCCATTCTACTCCGATTGATTCCATTCCATTCCATTCCATTCCAGTCCATTCCATTCCGTTCTACTCGGGTTGATTCCATTCTGTTCCATTCCATTGCATTCGATTCCATTCGATTCCATTCGATTCCATTCCATTCCATTCCATTCCATTCCATTCCATTCCATTCTATTCCATTGAATTCCATTCCATTCCATTCTATTCCATTCCATTCCATTCCATTCCATTCCATTCCATTCCGTTCTACTCGGGTTGATTCCATTCCTTTCCATTCCATTCCATTCCATTCCATTCCATTCCATTCCATTCCATTCCATTCTATTCCATTCATTTCTACTCGGGTTGATTCCATTGAGTTCCGTTCCGTTCCGTTCCCTCCCGTCCCGTCCCGTCCCGTCCCGTCCCGTCCCGTCCCGTCACGTGCCGTTGTGCTCGGGTTGATTCCATTCCATTCCATTCCGTTCCTTTCCGTTCCGTTCCATTCCGTTCCACGTGGGTTGATTCAATTCCATTCTATTCTATAACATTCCATTCCATTCCATTCCATTCCATTCCATTCCATTCCATTCCATTCCATTCCATTCTACTCGGGTTGATTCCATGCCGTTCCGTTCCGTTCCATTCCGTCCCATCCCGACACTTCCCGTCCCGTCCCGTCCCGTCCCATCCCGTTCCGTTCTGCTCGGGTTGATTCCGTTCCATTCCGTTCTGTTCCTTGCCGTTCCGTTCCATTCCGTTCCACGCGGGTTGATTCAATTCCATTCTATTACAATGAATTCCATTCCGTTCCATTCCGTTCCATTCTACTCCGATTGATTCCATTCCATTCCATTCCATTCCAGTCCATTCCATTCCGTTCTACTCGGGTTGATTCCATTCTGTTCCATTCCATTCCATTCGATTCCATTCGATTCCATTCGATTCCATTCCATTCCATTCCATTCCATTCCATTCTATTCCATTGAATTCCATTCCATTCCATTCTATTCCATTCCATTCCATTCCATTCCATTCCGTTCTACTCGGGTTGATTCCATTCCTTTCCATTCCATTCCATTCCATTCCATTCCATTCCATTCCATTCCATTCCATTCCATTCCATTCCATTCCATTCGATTCCATTCCATTCCATTCCATTCCATTCCATTCCAATCCATTCCATTCAACTCGGGTTGATTACATTCCATTCCATTCCATTCCATTCCATTCCAATCCATTCCATTCAACTCGGGTTGATTCCATTCCATTCCATTCCTTTCCATTCCATTCCATTCCATTCCATTCCATTCCACTCCATTCCGTTCCATTCGATTCCATTGAATTCCATTCCATTCCATTCGATTCCATTCCATTCCTTTCCATTCCGTTCCGTTCTACTCGGGTTGATTTCCATTCCATTCCATTCCATTCCATTCTATTCGATTCCCTTCCATTCCATTCCATTCCATTCCATTCCATTCCATTCCATTCCATTCCATTCCATTGCATTCCATTCCATTCCGTTCTGCTCGGGTTGATTCCATTCTATTCCATTCCATTCCACTCGATTCCATTCGATTCCATTCTATTCCATTCCATTCCACTCCATTCCATTCCATTCCATTCTATTCCATTGAATTCCATTCCATTCCATGGCATTCCATTACATTCCGTTCTACTCGGGTTGATGATTCCATTCCATTCCATTCCATTCCATTCCATTCCATTCCATTCCATTCCATTCCATTCTATTCAACTCAGGTTGATTACATTCCATTCCATTCCATTCCATTCCATTCCAATCCATTCCATTCAACTCGGGTTGATTCCATTCCTTTCCATTCCATTCCATTCCATTCCTTTCCATTCCATTCCATTCCGTTCTACTCGCGTTCATTCCATTCCATTCCATTTCATTCCATTCCATTCCATTCCATTCCATTCCATTCCATTCCATTCCATTCCATTCCATTCCGTTCTACTCGGGTTGATCATTCCATTCCATTCCATTCCATTCCATTCCATTCCATTCCGTTCCGTTCTACTCGGGTTGATTTCCATTCCATTCCATTCCATTCCATTCCATTCCATTCCATTCTTTTCGATTCCATTCCATTCCATTCCATTCTATTCCATTCCATTCCATTCCTTTCCGTTCTGCTCGGGTTGATTCCATTCTATTCCATTCCATTCCGCTCGATTCCTTTCGATTCCATTCTATTCCATTCCATTCCACTCCATTCCATTCCAATCCTTTCTATTCCATTGAATTCCATTCCATTCCATTGCATTCCATTACATTCCATTCTACTCGGGTTAATCATTCCATTCCATTCCATTCCATTCCATTCCATTCCATTCCATTCCATTCCATTCCATTCCATTCCACTCCACTCCATTCCATTCCATTCCATTCCATTCCATTCCATTCCATTCCATTCCATTCCATTCCACTCCATTCCATTCCATTCCATTCTATTCCATTGAATTCCATTCCATTCCATTGCATTCCATTACATTCCGTTCTACTCGGGTTGATGATTCCATTCCATTCCATTCCATTCCATTCCATTCCATTCCATTCCATTCCATTCCATTCCATTCAACTCAGGTTGATTACATTCCATTCCATTCCATTCCATTCCATTCCAATCCATTCTATTCAACTCGGGTTGATTCCATTCCTTTCCATTCCATTCCATTCCATTCCTTTCCATTCCATTCCATTCCGTTCTACTCGCGTTCATTCCATTCCATTCCATTTCATTCCATTCCATTCCATTCCATTCCATTCCATTCCATTCCATTCCGTTCTACTCGGGTTGATCATTCCATTCCATTCCATTCCATTCCATTCCATTCCATTCCGTTCTGTTCTACTCGGGTTGATTTCCATTCCATTCCATTCCATTCCATTCCATTCTATTCGATTCCATTCCATTCCATTCCATTCTATTCCATTCCATTCCATTCCATTCCATTCCTTTCCGTTCTGCTCGGGTTGATTCCATTCTATTCCATTCCATTCCGCTCGATTCCATTCGATTCCATTCTATTCCATTCCATTCCACTCCATTCCATTCCAATCCTTTCTATTCCATTGAATTCCATTCCATTCCATTGCATTCCATTACATTCCATTCTACTCGGGTTAATCATTCCATTCCATTCCATTCCATTCCATTCCATTCCATTCCATTACATTACATTCCGTTCTACTCGGGTCCATTCCATTCCATTCCATTCCATTCCATTCCATTCCATTCCATTCCATTCCGTTCTACTCGGTTTGATCATTCCATTCCATGCCATTCCATTCCATTCCATTCCATTCCATTCCATTCCATTCCATTCCATTCCATTCCATTCCATTCCATTCCATTCCATTCCTTTCCGTTCTACTCGGGTTCATTCCATTCCATTCCATTCCATTCCATTCCTTTCCATTCCATTCCATTCCGTTCTACTCGGGTTGACCATTCCATTCCATTCGAATCCATTCCATTCCATTCCATTCCATTGCATTCCTTTCCTTTCCATTCCATTCCATTCCGTTCCGTTCTACTCGGGTTGATTAGCACTCCATTCCATTCTATTCCATTCCATTCTATTCGATTCCATTCCATTCCATGCCATTCCATTCCATTCCATTCCATTCCATTCCATTCCATTCCATTCCATTCCGTTCTGCTCGGGTTGATTCCATTCTATTCCATTCCATTCCTCTCGATTCCATTCGATTCCATTCTATTCCATTCCATTCCACTCCATTCCATTCCATTCCATTCTATTCCATTGAATTCCGTTCCATTCCATTGCATTCCATTACATTCCGTTCTACTCGGGTTGATGATTCCATTCCATTCCGTTCCGTTCCATTCCATTCCATTCCATTCCATTCCATTCCATTCCATTCCATTCCATTCCATTCCATTCCTTTCTACTCGGGTTCTCTTCATTCCATTCCATTCCATTCCATTCCATTCCATTCCATTCCATTCCATTCCATTCCATTCCGTTCTACTCGGGTCCATTCCATTCCATTCCATTCCGTTCCATTCCATTCCATTCCTTTCCGTTCCGTACTACTCGGGTTAATTCCATTCCATTCCATTCCATTCCTTTCCATTCGATTCCATTCCATTCCATTCCATTCCATTCCATTCCATTCCATTCCATTCCATTCCATTCCATTCCATTCCATTCTGTTCTAGTCGGATTGATTCCATTCTATTCCATTCCATTCCATTCGATTCCATTCGATTCGATTCCATTCCATTGCATTCCATTCCATTCCATTCCATTCTATTCCATTGAATTCCATTCCATTCCATTGCATTCCATTACATTCCGTTCTACTCGGGTTGATGATTCCATTCCATTCCATTCCGTTGCATTCCATTCCATTCCATTCCATTCCATTCCATTCCATTCCATTCCATTCCATTCCATTCCTTTCTACTCGGGTCCATTCCATTCCATTCCATTCCGTTCCATTCCATTCCATTCCTTTCCGTTCCGTTCTACTCGGGTTAATTCCATTCCATTCCATTCCATTCCATTCCTTTCCATTCGATTCCATTCCGTTCCATTCCATTCCATTCCATTCCCTTCCATTCCATTCCATTCTGTTCTACTCGGGTTGATTCCATTCTATTCCATTCCATTCCATTCGATACCATTCGATTCCATTCGATTCCATTGCATTCCATTCCATTCCATTCCATTCCAAAGAATTCCATTCCATTCCATTCCATTCCATTCCATTCCATTCCATTCCATTCCATTCTATTCCATTCCGTTCTACTCGGGTTGATTCCATTGAGTTCCGTTCCGTTCCGTTCTCTCCCGTCCTGTCCCGTCCCGTCCCGTCCCGTCCCGTCACGTGCCGTTGTGCTCGGGTTGATTCCATTCCATTCCCTTCCGTTCCTTTCCGTTCCGTTCCATTCCGTTCCACGTGGGTTGATTCAATTCCATTCTATTCTATTCCATTCCATTCCTTTCTACTCGGGTTCATTTCATTCCATTCCATTCCATTCCATTCCATTCCATTCCATTCCATTCCATTCCGTTCTACTCGGGTCCATTCCATTCCAATCCATTCCGTTCCATTCCATTCCATTCCTTTCCGTTCCGTTCTACTCGGGTTAATTCCATTCCATTCCATTCCATTCCTTTCCATTCCATTCCATTCCATTCCATTCCATTCCATTCCATTCCATTCCATTCCATTCCATTCCATTCCATTCCATTCCATTCCGTTCTACTCGGGTTCATTCCAATCCATTCCATTCCATTCCATTCCATTCCATTCCATTCCATTCCATTCCATTCCATTCCATTCCGTTCTACTCGGGTTGATCATTCCATTCCATTCGATTCCATTCCATTCCATTCCATTCCATTCCTTTCCATTCCATTCCATTCCATTTCGTTCCGATCTACTCGGGTTGATTTCCATTCCATTCCATTCCATTCCATTCCATTCCATTCCATTCCATTCCGTTCCGTTCTACTCGGGTTGATTTCCATTCCATTCCATTCCATTCCATTCCATTCCATTCTATTCGATTCCATTCCATTCCACTCCATTGTATTCCATTCCATTCCATTCCATTCCATTCCTTTCCGTTCTGCTCGGGTTGATTCCATTCTATTCCATTCCATTCCGCTCGATTCCATTCGATTCCATTCTATTCCATTCCATTCCACTCCATTCCATTCCAATCCTTTCTATTCCATTGAATTCCATTCCATTCCATTGCATTCCATTACATTCCATTCTACTCGGGTTAATCATTCCATTCCATTCCATTCCATTCCATTCCATTCCATTCCATTCCATTCCATTCCATTCCACTCCACTCCATTCCACTCCACTCCACTCCATTCCATTCCATTCCATTCCATTCCATTCCATTCCATTCCATTCCATTCCATTCCATTCCATTCCATTCCGTTCTACTCGGGTTCATTTCATTCCATTCCATTCCGTTCCATTCCATTCCATTCCATTCCATTCCATTCCATTCCGTTCTACTCGGGTCCATTCCATTCCATTCCATTCCATTCCATTCCATTCCATTCCATTCCGTTCTACTCGGTTTGATCATTCCATTCCATGCCATTCCATTCCATTCCATTCCATTCCATTCCATTCCATTCCATTCCATTCCATTCCATTCCATTCCATTCCTTTCCGTTCTACTCGGGTTCATTCCATTCCATTCCATTCCATTCCTTTCCATTCCATTCCATTCCGTTCTACTCGGGTTGACCATTCCATTCCATTCGAATCCATTCCATTCCATTCCATTCCATTCCATTCCTTTCCTTTCCATTCCATTCCATTCCGTTCCGTTCTACTCGGGTTGATTTCCACTCCATTCCATTCTATTCCATTCCATTCTATTCGATTCCATTCCATTCCATGCCATTCCATTCCATTCCATTCCATTCCATTCCATTCCATTCCATTCCGTTCTGCTCGGGTTGATTCCATTCTATTCCATTCCATTCCTCTCGATTCCATTCGATTCCATTCTATTCCATTCCATTCCACTCCATTCCATTCCATTCCATTCTATTCCATTGAATTCCGTTCCATTCCATTGCATTCCATTACATTCCGTTCTACTCGGGTTGATGATTCCATTCCATTCAGTTCCGTTCCATTCCATTCCATTCCATTCCATTCCATTCCATTCCATTCCATTCCATTCCATTCCTTTCTACTCGGGTTCTCTTCATTCCATTCCATTCCATTCCATTCCATTCCATTCCATTCCATTCCATTCCGTTCTACTCGGGTCCATTCCATTCCATTCCATTCCGTTCCATTCCATTCCATTCCTTTCCGTTCTGTACTACTCGGGTTAATTCCATTCCATTCTATTCCATTCCTTTCCATTCGATTCCATTCCATTCCATTCCATTCCATTCCATTCCATTCCATTCCATTCCATTCCATTCCATTCTGTTCTAGTCGGATTGACTCCATTCTATTCCATTCCATTCCATTCGATTCCATTCGATTCCATTCCATTCCATTGCATTCCATTCCATTCCATTCCATTCTATTCCATTGAATTCCATTCCATTCCATTCCATTCCATTCCATTCCATTCCATTCCATTCCATTCCATTCCATTCCATTCCATTCTATTCCATTCCGTTCTACTCGGGTTGATTCCATTGAGTTCCGTTCCGTTCCGTTCCCTCCCGTCCCGTCCCGTCCCGTGCCGTCCCGTCACGTGCCGTTGTGCTCGGCTTGATTCCATTCCATTCCAATCCGTTCCTTTCCGTTCCGTTCCATTCCGTTCCATGCGGGTTGATTCAATTCCATTCTATTCTATTCCATTCCATTCCATTCCATTCCATTCCATTCCATTCCATTCTACTCGGGTTGATTCCATGCCGTTCCGTTCCGTTCCATTCCGTCAAATCCCGACACTTCCCGTCCCGTCCCGTCCCGTCCCATCCCGTTCCATTCTGCTCGGGTTGATTCCGTTCCATTCCGTTCCGTTCCTTGCAGTTCCGTTCCATTCCGTTCCACGCGGGATGATTCAATTCCATTATATTACACTGAATTCCATTGCATTCCATTCCGTTCCATTCTACTCGGACTGATTCCATTCCATTCCATTCCATTCCATTCCATTCCATTCCATTCCATTCCATTCCATTCCATTCCATTCCATTCCGTTCTACTCGGGTGCATTCCATTCCATTCCATTCCATTCCATTCCGTTCTACTCGGGTTGATCATTCCATTCCATTCGATTCCATTCCATTCCATTCCATTCCTTTCCATTCCTTTCCATTCCATTCCATTCCATTCCGTTCCGTTCTACTCGGGTTGATTTCCATTCCATTCCATTCCATTCCATTCCTTTCCATTCCATTCCATTCCATTCCATTCCATTCCATTCCATTCCATTCCATTCTATTCGATTCCATTCCATTCCATTCCATTCCATTCCATTCCATTCCATTCCATTCCATTCCATTCCGTTCTGCTCGGGTTGATTCCATTCTATTCCATTCCATTCCACTCGATTCCATTCGATTCCATTCTATTCCATTCCATTCCACTCCATTCCATTCCATTCCATTCTATTCCATTGAATTCCATTCCCTTCCATTGCATTCCATTACATTCCGTTCTACTCGGGTTGATGATTCCATTCCATTCCATTCCGTTCCATTCCATTCCATTCCATTCCATTCCATTCCATTCCATTCCATTCCATTCCATTCCATTCCGTTCTACTCGGGTCCATTCCATTCCATTCCATTCCGTTCCATTCCATTCCATTCCTTTCCGTTCCGTTCTACTCGGGTTAATTCCATTCCATTCCATTCCATTCCATTCCTTTCCATTCGATTCCATTCCGTTCCATTCCATTCCATTCCATTCCCTTCCATTCCATTCCATTCTGTTCTACTCGGGTTGATTCCATTCTATTCCATTCCATTCCATTCGATACCATTCGATTCCATTCCATTCCATTGCATTCCATTCCATTCCATTCCATTCCATTCCATTCCAAAGAATTCCATTCCATTCCATTCCATTCCATTCCATTCCATTCCATTCCATTCCATTCCATTCTATTCCATTCCGTTCTACTCGGGTTGATTCCATTGAGTTCCGTTCCGTTCCGTTCTCTCCCGTCCTGTCCCGTCCCGTCCCGTCCCGTCCCGTCACGTGCCGTTGTGCTCGGGTTGATTCCATTCCATTCCCTTCCGTTCCTTTCCGTTCCGTTCCATTCCGTTCCACGTGGGTTGATTCAATTCCATTCTATTCTATTCCATTCCATTCCACTCCATTCCTTTCTAATCGGGTTCATTTCATTCCATTCCATTCCATTCCATTCCATTCCATTCCATTCCATTCCGTTCTACTCGGGTCCATTCCATTCCATTCCATTCCGTTCCATTCCATTCCATTCCTTTCCGTTCCGTTCTACTCGGGTTAATTCCATTCCATTCCATTCCATTCCTTTCCATTCCATTCCATTCCATTCCATTCCATTCCATTCCATTCCGTTCTACTCGGGTTCATTCCAATCCATTCCATTCCATTCCATTCCATTCCATTCCATTCCATTCCATTCCGTTCTACTCGGGTTGATCATTGCATTCCATTCGATTCCATTCCATTCCATTCCATTCCATTCCTTTCCATTCCATTCCATTCCATTCCATTCCGTTCTGCTCGGGTTGATTCCATTCTATTCCATTCCATTCCACTCGATTCCATTCGATTCCATTCTATTCCATTCCATTCCACTCCATTCCATTCCATTCCATTCTATTCCAATGAATTCCATTCCATTCCATTGCATTCCAATACATTCCGTTCTACTCGGGTTGATGATTCCATTCCATTCCATTCCGTTCCATTCCATTCCATTCCATTCCATTCCATTCCATTCCATTCCATTCCATTCCATTCCATTGCATTCCGTTCTACTCGGGTCCATTCCATTCCATTCCATTCTGTTCCATTCCATTCCATTCCTTTCCGTTCCGTTCTACTCGGGTTAATTCCATTCCATTCCATTCCATTCCATTCCATTCCTTTCCATTCGATTCCATTCCATTCCATTCCATTCCATTCCATTCCATTCCCTTCCATTCCATTCCATTCTGTTCTACTCGGGTTGATTCCATTCTATTCCATTCCATTCCATTCGATACCATTCGATTCCATTCCATTCCATTGCATTCCATTCCATTCCATTCCATTCCATTCCATTCCATTCCAAAGAATTCCATTCCATTCCATTCCATTCCATTCCATTCCATTCCATTCCATTCCATTCCATTCTATTCCATTCCATTCTATTCCATTCCGTTCTACTCGGGTTGATTCCATTGAGTTCCGTTCCGTTCCGTTCTCTCCCGTCCCGTCCCGTCCCGTCCCGTCCCGTCACGTGCCGTTGTGCTCGGGTTGATTCCATTCCATTCCATTCCGTTCCTTTCCGTTCCGTTCCATTCCGTTCCACGTGGGTTGATTCAATTCCATTCTATTCTATTCCATTCCATTCCATTCCATTCCATTCCATTCCTTTCTCCTCGGGTTCATTTCATTCCATTCCATTCCATTCCATTCCATTCCATTCCATTCCGTTCTACTCGGGTCCATTCCATTCCATTCCATTCCGCTCCATTCCATTCCATTCCATTCTATTCCATTCCGTTCTACTCCGGTTGATTCCATTGAGTTCCGTTCCGTTCCGTTCCCTCCCGTCCCGTCCCGTCCCGTCCCGTCCCGTCCCGTCCCGTCCCGTCCCGTCCCGTCACGTGCCGTTGTGCTCGGGTTGATTCCATTCCATTCCATTCCGTTCCTTTCCGTTCCGTTCCATTCCGTTCCACGCGGGTTTATTCAATTCCATTCTATTCTATTCCATTCCATTCCATTCCATTCCATTCCTTTCCATTCCATTCCATTCCATTCTACTCGGGTTGATTCCATGCCGTTCCGTTCCGTTCCATTCCGTCCCATCCCGACACTTCCCGTCCCGTCCCGTCCCGTCCCATCCCGTTCCGTTCTGCTCGGGTTGATTCCGTTCCATTCCGTTCCGTTCCTTGCCGTTCCGTTCCATTCCATTCCACGCGGGTTGATTCAATTCCATTCTATTACACTGAATTCCATTCCATTCCATTCCATTCCATTCCATTCTACTCGGATTGATTCCATTCCATTCCATTCCATTCCAGTCCATTCCATTCCGTTCTACTCGGGTTGATTCCATTCTGTTCCATTCCATTCCATTCGATTCCATTCGATTCCATTCGATTCCATTCGATTCCATTCCATTCCATTCTATTCCATTCCATTCCATTCCATTCCATTCCATTCCATTCCATTCCATTCCATTCCATTCCCTTCTGCTCGGGTTGATTCCATTCTATTCCATTCCATTCCACTCGATTCCATTCGATTCCATTCTATTCCATTTCATTCCACTCCATTCCATTCCATTCCATTCTATTCCAATGAATTCCATTCCATTCCATTCCATTCCATTCCGTTCTAATCGGGTTGATTCCATTCCTTTCCATTCTATTCCATTCCATTCCATTCCATTCCATTCCAATCCATTCCATTCAACTCGGGTTGATTACATTCCATTCCATTCCATTCCATTCCATTCCAATCCATTCCATTCAACTCGGGTTGATTCCATTCCATTCAATTCCATTCCATTCCATTCCATTCCATTCCATTCCATTCCGTTCCATTCGATTCCATTGAATTCCATTCCATTCCATTCGATTCCATTCCATTCCATTCCATTCCGTTCCGTTCTACTCGGGTTGATTTCCATTCCATTCCATTCCATTCCATTCTATTCGATTCCATTCCATTCCATTCCATTCCATTCCATTCCATTCCATTCCATTCCATTCCATTGCATTCCATTCCATTCCGTTCTGCTCGGGTTGATTCCATTCTATTCCATTCCATTCCACTCGATTCCATTCGATTCCATTCTATTCCATTCCATTCCACTCCATTCCATTCCATTCCATTCTATTCCATTGAATTCCATTCCATTCCATTGCATTCCATTACATTCCGTTCTACTCGGGTTGATGATTCCATTCCATTCCATTCCATTCCATTCCATTCCATTCCATTCCATTCCATTCCATTCCATTCAACTCGGGTTGATTACATTCCATTCCATTCCATTCCATTCCATTCCAATCCATTCCATTCAACTCGGGTTGATTCCATTCCTTCCCATTCCATTCCATTCCATTCCTTTCCATTCCATTCCATTCCGTTCTACTCGCGTTCATTCCATTCCATTCCATTTCATTCCATTCCATTCCATTCCATTCCATTCCATTCCATTCCATTCCATTCCGTTCTACTCCGGTTGATCATTCCATTCCATTCCATTCCATTCCATTCCATTCCATTCCATTCCGTTCCGTTCTACTCGGGTTGATTTCCATTCCATTCCATTCCATTCCATTCCATTCCATTCCATTCCATTCCATTCCATTCCATTCCATTCCATTCTATTCGATTCCATTCCATTCCATTCCATTCTATTCCATTCCATTCCATTCCATTCCATTCTTTCCGTTCTGCTCGGGTTGATTCCATTCTATTCCATTCCATTCCGCTCGATTCCATTCGATTCCATTCTATTCCATTCCATTCCACTCCATTCCATTCCAATCCTTTCTATTCCATTGAATTCCATTCCATTCCATTGCATTCCATTACATTCCATTCTACTCGGGTTAATCATTCCTTTCCATTCCATTCCATTCCATTCCATTCCATTCCATTCCACTCCACTCCATTCCATTCCATTCCATTCCATTCCATTCCATTCCATTCCATTCCATTCCATTCCGTTCTACTCGGGTTCATTTCATTCCATTCCATTCCGTTCCATTCCATTCCATTCCATTCCATTCCATTACATTCCGTTCTACTCGGGTCCATTCCATTCCATTCCATTCCATTCCATTCCATTCCATTCCATTCCGTTCTACTCGGTTTGATCATTCCATTCCATGCCATTCCATTCCATTCCATTCCATTCCATTCCATTCCATTCCATTCCATTCCTTTCCATTCCATTCCATTCCGTTCTACTCGGGTTGACCATTCCGTTCCATTCGATTCCATTCCATTCCATTCCATTCCATTCCATTCCATTCCATTCCTTTCCTTTCCATTCCATTCCATTCCGTTCCGTTCTACTCGGGTTGATTTCCACTCCATTCCATTCCATTCCATTCCATTCTATTCGATTCCATTCCATTCCATGCCATTCCATTCCATTCCATTCCATTCCATTCCATTCCATTCCAGTCCATTCCGTTCTGCTCGGGTTGATTCCATTCTATTCCATTCTATTCCTCTCGATTCCATTCGATTCCATTCTATTCCATTCCATTCCACTCCATTCCATTCCATTCCATTCTATTCCATTGAATTCCGTTCCATTCCATTGCATTCCATTACATTCCGTTCTACTCGGGTTGATGATTCCATTCCATTCCGTTCCGTTCCATTCCATTCCATTCCATTCCATTCCATTCCATTCCATTCCATTCCATTCCATTCCTTTCTACTCCGGTTCTTTTCATTCCATTCCATTCCATTCCATTCCATTCCATTCCATTCCATTCCATTCCATTCCGTTCTACTCTGGTTGAATTCATTCCTTTCCATTGCATTCCATTCCATTCCATTCCATTCTATGCCATTCGATTCCATTCCATTCCATTTCAATCCATTCCGTTCTACTCGGGTTGATTCCATTCCATTCCATTCCATTCCATTCCATTCCATTCCATTCCATTCCATTCCATTCCATTCCAGTCCATTCCAATCCATTCCATTCTACTAGGGTTGATTCCATTCGATTCCATTCCATTCCATTGGATTCCATTCCATTCCATTCCATTCCATTCCGTTCCATTCGATTCGATTCCATTCCATTCCAATCCATTCCATTCCATTCCATTCCATTCCATTCCATTCCATTCCTTTCCATTCCATTGGATTCCATTCCATTCCATTCCATTCCATTCCATTCCATTCCATTCCTTTCCATTCCATTCCATTCCATTCCGTTCTACTCGGGTTGATTCCATTCTATTCCATTCCATTCCATTCGATTCCATTCGATTCCATTCGATTCCATTCCATTCCATTCCATTAAATTTCATTCCATTCCATTCCATTCCATTCCTTTCCATTCCATTCCATTCCATTCCGTTCGATTCCATTCCATTCCATTCCAATCCAATCCATTCCATTCTACTCGGGTTGATTCCATTCCATTCCATTCCATTCCATTCCATTCCATTCCGTTCCATTCCAATCCATTCCATTCTACTCGGGTTGATTCCATTCCATTTCATTCCATTCCATTCCATTCCATTCCAATCCATTCCATTCTACTCGGGTTGATTCCATTCCATTCCATTCTATTCCATTCCATTCCATTCCATTCCATTCCATTCCATTCCAATCCATTCCATTCAACTCCGTTTGATTCCATTCAATTCCATTCCATTCCATTCCATTCCATTCCATTCCATTCCATTCCATTCCATTACCTTTTATTCCATTCCATTCCATTCCATTCCTTTCCATTCCATTCCATTCCATTACGTTCTACTCGGGTTGATTTCATTCCATTCCATTCCATTCCTTTCCATTCCATTCCATTCCATTCCATTCCATTCCATTCCTTTCGATTCCATACGATTCCATTCCATTCCATTCCATTCCAATCAATTCCGTTCTACTCGGGTTGATTCCATTCCATTCCATTCCATTCCATTCCATTCCATTCCATTCCATTCCATTCCATTCCATTCCATTCCATTTCAATCCATTCCATTCTACTCGGTTTGATTCCATTCCATTTCATTCCATTCCATTCCATTCCATTCCATTCCATTCCATTCCATTCCATTCCAGTCCATTCCAATCCATTCCATTCTACTCGGGTTGATTCCATTCCATTCCATTCCATTCCATTCCATTCCATTCCATTCCTTTCGATTCCATTCCATTCCATTCCATTCCATTCCATTCCATTACATTCCAATCCATTCCATTCCATTCCATTCCATTCCATTCCATTCCATTCCATTCCATTCTATTGCATTCCATTCCATTCCATTCCATTCCATTCCGTTCTACTCGGGTTGATTCCAATCTATTCCATTCCATTCTATTCCGTTACATTCCATTCCATTCCATTCCATTCCATTCCGTTCCATTCCATTCCAGTCCATTCCAATCCATTCCATTCTACTCGGGTTGATTCCATTCCATTCCATTCCATTCCTTTACATTCCATTCCAATCCATTCCATTCTACTTGGGTTGATACCATTCCATTCCATTCCATTCCATTCCATTCCATTCCATTCCATTCCATTCGATTCCATTCCATTCCATTCCATTCCATTAAATTTTATTCCTTTCCATTCCATTCCATTCCTTTCCATTCCATTCCATTCCATTCCTTTCCATTCCATTCCATTCCATTCCATTCCATTACGTTCTACTCGGGTTGATTTCATTCCATTCCATTCCATTCCATTCCATTCCTTTCGATTCCATACGATTCCATTCCATTCCATTCCATTCCAATCCATTCCGTTCTACTCGGGTCGATTCCATTCCATTCCATTCCATTCCATTCCATTCCATTCCATTCCATTTCAATCCATTCCATTCTACTCGGGTTGATTCCATTCCATTCCATTCCATTCCATTCCATTCCATTCCATTCCATTCCATTCCATTCCAGTCCATTCCTATCCATTCCATTCTGCTCGGGTTGATTCCATTCCGTTCCATTCCATTCCATTCCATTCCATTCCATTCGATTCCATTCCATTCCATTCCATTCCATTCCATTCCATTCCATTCCATTCCATTCCATTCCATTCTATTCCATTCCATTCCGTTCTACTCGGGTTGATTCCATTCCATTCCATTCCATTCCATTCCATTCCATTCCATTCCATTCCATTGGATTCCATTGAATTCCATTCCATTCCATTCCATTCCAATCCAGTCCATTCTACTCGGGTTGATTTGATTCCATTCCATTCCATTCCATTCCATTCCATTCCATTCCATTCCATTCCATTCCATTCCATTCCATTCCATTCCATTCCATTCCAATCCATTCCATTCAACTCGGGTTGATTTGATTCCATTCCATTCCATTCCATTCCATTCCATTCCATTCCATTCCATTCCATTCCATTCCATTCCATTCCGTTCTACTCGGGTTGATTCCATTCCATTCCATTCCATTCCATTCCATTCCATTCCATTCCATTCGATTCCATTCAATTCCATTCCATTCCATTCCGTTCCATTCCAATCCACTCCATTCTACTCGGGTTGATTCCATTCCATTCCATTCCATTCCATTCCATTCCAATCCATTCCGTTCTACTCGGGTTGATTCCATTCCATTCCATTCCATTCCATTCCATTCCATTCCATTCCGTTCCATTCCAATCCATTCCATTCTACTCGGGTTGATTCCATTCCATTCCATTCCATTCCATTCCATTCCATTCCATTCCATTCCATTCCATTCCATTCCATTCCAATCCATTCCATTCTACTCGGGTTGATTCCATTCCATTCCATTCCATTCCATTCCATTCCATTCCAGTCCATTCCATTCAACTCGGGTTGATTCTATTCCATTCCATTGCATTCCATTCCATTCCATTAAATTTTATTCCATTCCATTCCATTCCATTCCTTTCCATTCCATTCCAATCCATTACGTTCTACTCGGGTTGATTTCATTCCATTCCATTCCATTCCATTCCATTCCATTCCTTTCGATTCCATACGATTCCATTCCGTTCCATTCCATTCCAATCCATTCCGTTCTACTCGGGTTGATTCCATTCCATCCCATTCCATTCCATTCCATTCCATTCCATTCCATTCCATTCCATTTCAATCCATTCCATTCTCCTCGGGTTGATTCCATTCCATTCCATTCCATTCCATTCCATTCCATTCCATTCCATTCCATTCCATTCCATTCAAGTCCATTCCAATCCATTCCATTCTACTCGGGTTGATTCCATTCCATTCCATTCCATTCCATTCCATTCCATTCCATTCCATTCCATTCCATTCCATTCCTTTCGATTCCATTCCATTCCATTCCATTCCATTCAATTCCATTCCATTCCATTCCATTCCATTCCATTCTATTGCATTCCATTCCATTCCATTCCATTCTGTTCTACTCGGGTTGATTCCAATCTATTCCATTCCATTCCTTTCCGTTACATTCCATTCCATTCCATTCCATTCCATTCCGTTCCATTCCATTCCATTCCATTCCAGTCCATTCCAATCCATTCCATTCTACTCGGGTTGATTCCATTCCATTCCATTCCATTCCATTCCATTCCATTCCATTCCAATCCATTCCATTCTACTTGTGTTGATTCCATTCCATTCCATTCCATTCCATTCCATTCCATTCAATTCGGTTCCATTCCATTCCATTCCATTCCATTCCATTCCATTAAATTTTATTCCATTCCATTCCATTCCATTCCTTTCCTTTCCATTCCATTCCATTCCATTCCATTACGTTGTACTCGGGTTGAATTCTTTCCATTCCATTCCATTCCATTCCATTCCATTCCATTCCATTCCATTCCACTCGATTCCATTCCATTCCATTCCATTCGATTCCATTCCATTCCAATCCATTCCGTTCTACTCGTGTTGATTCCATTCCATTCCATTCCATTCCATTCGATTCCATTCCATTCCATTTCAATCCATTCCATTCTACTCGGGTTGATTCCATTCCATTCCATTCCATTCCATTCCATTCCATTCCATTCCATTCCATTCCATTCCAATCCATTCCATTCAACTCGGGTTGATTCCATTCCATTCCATTCCATTCCATTCCATTCCATTCCATTCCATTCCATTCCATTCCATTCCATTCCAATCCATTCCATTCAACTCGGGTTGATTCCATTCAATTCCATTCCATTCCATTCCATTCCATTAAATTTTATTCCATTCCATTCCATTCCATTCCTTTCCATTCCATTCCATTCCATTCCATTCCATTACGTTCTACTCGGGTTGATTTCATTCCATTCCATTCCATTCCATTCCATTCCATTCCATTCCATTCCATTCCTTTCGATTCCATACGATTCCATTCCATTCCATTCCATTCCAATCCATTCCGTTCTACTCGGGTAGATTCCATTCCATTCCATTCCATTCCATTCGATTCCATTCCATTCCATTTCAATCCATTCCATTCTACTCGGGTTGATTCCATTCCATTCCATTCCATTCCATTCCATTCCATTCCATTCCATTCCCTTCCATTCCATTCCATTCCAGTCCATTCCTATCCATTCCATTCTACTCGGGTTGATTCCATTCCGTTCCATTCCATTCCATTCCATTCCATTCCATTCCATTCCATTCCATTCCATTCCTTTTGATTCCATTCCATTCCATACCATTCCATTCCATTCCATTCCATTCCATTCCATTCCATTCTATTGCATTCCATTCCATTCCATTCCATTCCGTTCTACTCGGGTTGATTCCAATCTATTCCATTCCATTCCATTCCTTTACATTCCATTCCATTCCATTCCATTCCATTCCGTTCCATTCCATTCCATTCCATTCCAGTCCATTCCAATCAATTCCATTCTACTAGAGTTGATTCCATTCCATTCCATTCCATTCAATTCCATTCCATTACATTCCATTCCAATCCATTCCATTCTACTCGGGTCGATTCCATTCCATTCCATTCCATTCCATTCCATTCCATTCCATTCCGTTCCATTCCATTAAATTTTATTCCATTCCATTCCATTCCATTCCTTTCCTTTCCATTCCATTCCATTCCATTCCATTCCATTCCATTCCGTTCTACTCGGGTTGATTCCATTCTATTCCATTCCATTCCATTCGATTCCATTCGATTCCATTCGATTCCATTCCATTCCATTCCATTAAATTTCATTCCATTCCATTCCATTCCATTCCTTTCCATTCCATTCCATTCCATTCCGTTCGATTCCATTCCATTCCATTCCAATCCAATCCATTCGATTCTACTCGGGTTGATTCCATTCCATTCCATTCCATTCCATTCCATTCCATTCCATTCCGTTCCATTCCAATCCATTCCATTCTACTCGGGTTGATTCCATTCCATTTCATTCCATTCCATTCCATTCCATTCCAATCCATTCCATTCTACTCGGGTTGATTCCATTCCATTCCATTCTATTCCATTCCATTCCATTCCATTCCATTCCATTCCATTCCAATCCATTCCATTCAACTCGGGTTGATTCCATTCAATTCCATTCCATTCCATTCCATTCCATTCCATTCCATTCCATTCCATTACCTTTTATTCCATTCCATTCCATTCCATTCCTTTCCATTCCATTCCATTCCATTACGTTCTACTCGGGTTGATTTCATTCCATTCCATTCCATTCCATTCCATTCCATTCCATTCCATTCCATTCCATTCCATTCCATTCCTTTCGATTCCATACGATTCCATTCCATTCCATTCCATTCCAATCAATTCCGTTCTACTCGGGTTGATTCCATTCCATTCCATTCCATTCCATTCCATTCCATTCCATTCCATTCGATTCCATTCCATTCCATTCCATTCCATTCCATTCCATTCCATTCCATTCCATTCCATTCCATTCTATTCCATTCCATTCCGTTCTACTCGGGTTGATTCCATTCCATTCCATTCCATTCCATTCCATTCCATTCCATTCCATTCCATTGGATTCCATTCCATTCCATTCCATTCCATTCCATTCCATTCCATTCCATTCCATTCCATTCTATTCCATTCCATTCCGTTCTACTCGGGTTGATTCCATTCCATTCCATTCCATTCCATTCCATTCCATTCCATTCCATTCCATTGGATTCCATTGAATTCCATTCCATTCCATTCCATTCCAATCCAGTCCATTCTACTCGGGTTGATTTGATTCCATTCCATTCCATTCCATTCCATTCCATTCCATTCCATTCCATTCCATTCCATTCCATTCCATTCCATTCCATTCCAATCCATTCCATTCAACTCGGGTTGATTTGATTCCATTCCATTCCATTCCATTCCATTCCATTCCATTCGATTCCATTCGATTCCATTCCATTCCATTCCATTAAATTCCATTCCATTCCATTCCATTCCATTCCATTCCATTCCATTCCATTCCATTCCATTCCATTCCATTCCATTCCGTTCTACTCGGGTTGATTCCATTCCATTCCATTCCATTCCATTCCATTCCATTCCATTCCATTCGATTCCATTCAATTCCATTCCATTCCATTCCGTTCCATTCCAATCCACTCCATTCTACTCGGGTTGATTCCATTCCATTCCATTCCATTCCATTCCATTCCAATCCATTCCGTTCTACTCGGGTTGATTCCATTCCATTCCATTCCATTCCATTCCATTCCATTCCATTCCGTTCCATTCCAATCCATTCCATTCTACTCGGGTTGATTCCATTCCATTCCATTCCATTCCATTCCATTCCATTCCATTCCATTCCATTCCATTCCATTCCATTCCATTCCATTCCAATCCATTCCATTCTACTCGGGTTGATTCCATTCCATTCCATTCCATTCCATTCCATTCCATTCCAGTCCATTCCATTCAACTCGGGTTGATTCCATTCCATTCCATTGCATTCCATTCCATTCCATTAAATTTTATTCCATTCCATTCCATTCCATTCCTTTCCATTCCATTCCATTCCATTACGTTCTACTCGGGTTGATTTCATTCCATTCCATTCCATTCCATTCCATTCCATTCCATTCCTTTCGATTCCATACGATTCCATTCCGTTCCATTCCTTTCCAATCCATTCCGTTCTACTCGGGTTGATTCCATTCCATCCCATTCCATTCCATTCCATTCCATTCCATTCCATTCCATTCCATTCCATTCCATTCCATTCCATTTCAATCCATTCCATTCTCCTCGGGTTGATTCCATTCCATTCCATTCCATTCCATTCCATTCCATTCCATTCCATTCCATTCAAGTCCATTCCAATCCATTCCATTCTACTCGGGTTGATTCCATTCCATTCCATTCCATTCCATTCCATTCCATTCCATTCCATTCCATTCCATTCCATTCCTTTCGATTCCATTCCATTCCATTCCATTCCATTCCATTCCATTCCATTCCATTCCATTCCATTCTATTGCATTCCATTCCATTCCATTCCATTCCATTCCATTCTATTGCATTCCATTCCATTCCATTCCATTCTGTTCTACTCGGGTTGATTCCAATCTATTCCATTCCATTCCTTTCCGTTACATTCCATTCCATTCCATTCCATTCCATTCCGTTCCATTCCATTCCATTCCATTCCAGTCCATTCCAATCCATTCCATTCTACTCGGGTTGATTCCATTCCATTCCATTCCATTCCATTCCATTCCATTCCATTCCATTCCATTCCATTCCATTCCAATCCATTCCATTCTACTTGTGTTGATTCCATTCCATTCCATTCCATTCCATTCCATTCCATTCCATTCAATTCGGTTCCATTCCATTCCATTCCATTCCATTCCATTCCATTCCATTCCATTCCATTAAATTTTATTCCATTCCATTCCATTCCATTCCTTTCCTTTCCATTCCATTCCATTCCATTCCATTACGTTGTACTCGGGTTGAATTCTTTCCATTGCATTCCATTCCATTCCATTCCATTCCATTCCATTCCACTCGATTCCATTCCATTCCATTCCATTCGATTCCATTCCATTCCAATCCATTCCGTTCTACTCGTGTTGATTCCATTCCATTCCATTCCATTCCATTCCATTCCATTCCATTCCATTTCAATCCATTCCATTCTACTCGGGTTGATTCCATTCCATTCCATTCCATTCCATTCCATTCCATTCCATTCCATTCCATTCCATTCCATTCCAATCCATTCCATTCAACTCGGGTTGATTCCATTCCATTCCATTCCATTCCATTCCATTCCATTCCATTCCATTCCATTCCATTCCAATCCATTCCATTCAACTCGGGTTGATTCCATTCAATTCCATTCCATTCCATTCCATTCCATTAAATTTTATTCCATTCCATTCCATTCCATTCCTTTCCATTCCATTCCATTCCATTCCATTCCATTACGTTCTACTCGGGTTGACTTCATTCCATTCCATTCCATTCCATTCCATTCCATTCCATTCCATTCCATTCCATTCCATTCCATTCCTTTCGATTCCATACGATTCCATTCCATTCCATTCCATTCCAATCCATTCCGTTCTACTCGGGTAGATTCCATTCTATTCCATTCCATTCCATTCGATTCCATTCCATTCCATTTCAATCCATTCCATTCTACTCGGGTTGATTCCATTCCATTCCATTCCATTCCATTCCATTCCATTCCATTCCATTCCATTCCATTCCAGTCCATTCCTATCCATTCCATTCTACTCGGGTTGATTCCATTCCGTTCCATTCCATTCCATTCCATTCCATTCCATTCCATTCCATTCCATTCCATTCCTTTTGATTCCATTCCATTCCATATCATTCCATTCCATTCCATTCCATTCCATTCCATTCCATTCTATTGCATTCCATTCCATTCCATTCCATTCCGTTCTACTCGGGTTGATTCCAATCTATTCCATTCCATTCCATTCCTTTACATTCCATTCCATTCCATTCCATTCCATTCCGTTCCATTCCATTCCATTCCTTTCCAGTCCATTCCAATCAATTCCATTCTACTCGAGTTGATTCCATTCCATTCCATTCCATTCAATTCCATTCCATTACATTCCATTCCAATCCATTCCATTCTACTCTGGTCGATTCCATTCCATTCCATTCCATTCCATTCCATTCCATTCCATTCCATTCCATTCCGTTCCATTCCATTAAATTTTATTCCATTCCATTCCATTCCATTCCTTTCCTTTCCATTCCATTCCATTCCATTCCATTCCATTCGATTCCGTTCCATTCCATTCCATTCCAATCCTTTCCGTTCTACTCGGGTTGATTCCATTCCATTCCATTCCATTCCATTCCATTCCATTCCATTCCATTCCATTCCATTCGATTCCATTCGATTCCATTCCATTCCATTCCTTTAAATTCCCTTCCATTCCATTCCATTCCATTAAATTCCATTGCATTCCATTCCATTCCATTCCATTCCGTTCTACTCGGGTTGATTCCATTCCATTCCATTCCATTCCATTCCATTCCATTCCATTCCATTCCATTCGAATCCATTCCATTCCATTCCATTCCATTCCATTCCATTCGATTCCATTCGATTCCATTCCATTCCATTCCATTCCAATCCATTCCATTCTACTCGGGTTGATTCCATTCCATTCCATTCCATTCCATTCCATTCCATTCCATTCCATTCCATTCCATTCAATTCCATTCCATTCCATTCCATTTGATTCCATTCCTTTCCATTCCAATCCATTCCATTCTACTCGGGTTGATTTGATTCCATTCCATTCCATTCCAGTCCAGTCCAGTCCATTCCAATCCATTCCATTCTACTCGGGTTGATTCCATTCCATTCCATTCCATTCCAATCCATTCCATTCTACTCGGGTTGATTCCATTCCATTCCATTCCATTCTATTCCACTCCATTCCATTTCATTCCATTCCATTCCATTCCATTCCATTCCATTCCATTCCAATCCATTCCATTCTACTCGGGTTGATTTGATTCCATTCCATTCCATTCCATTCCATTCCATTCCATTCCATTCCAGTCCATTCCAATCCATTCCATTCTACTCGGCTTGATTTGATTCCATTCCATTCCATTCCATTCCATTCCAGTCCATTCCAATCCATTCCATTCTTCTCGGGTTGATTCCATTCCATTCCATTCCATTCCATTCGATTCCATTCCATTCCGTTCTACTCTGGTTGAATTCATTCCTTTCCATTGCATTCCATTCCATTCCATTCCATACTATGCCATTCGATTCCATTCCATTCCATTTCAATCCATTCCGTTCTACTCGGGTTGATTCCATTCCTTTCCATTCCTTTCCATTCCATTCCATTCCAGTACATTCCAATCCATTCCATTCTACTCGGGTTGATTCCATTCGATTCCATTCCATTCCATTGGATTCCATTCCATTCCATTCCGTTCCATTCGATTCGATTCCATTCCATTCCAATCCATTCCATTCCATTCCATTCCATTCCATTCCATTCCATTCCTTTCCATTCCATTGGATTCCATTCCATTCCATTCCATTCCATTCCATTCCATTCCATTCCATTCCATTCCTTTCCATTCCATTCCATTCCATTCCGTTCTACTCGGGTTGATTCCATTCTATTCCATTCCATTCCATTCGATTCCATTCGATTCCATTCCATTCCATTCCATTAAATTTCATTCCATTCCATTCCATTCCATTCCATTCCATTCCATTCCATTCCGTTCGATTCCATTCCATTCCATTCCAATCCAATCCATTCCATTCTACTCGGGTTGATTCCATTCCATTCCATTCCATTCCATTCCATTCCATTCCGTTCCATTGCAATCCATTCCATTCTACTCGGGTTGATTCCGTTCCATTCCATTCCATTCCATTCCATTCCATTCCAATCCATTCCATTCTACTCGGGTTGATTGCATTCCATTCCATTCCATTCCATTCCATTCCATTCCATTCCATTCCAATCCATTCCATTCTACTCGGGTTGATTCCATTCCATTCAATTCCATTCCATTCCATTCCATTCAATTCCATTCCATTAAATTTTATTCCATTCCATTCCATTCCATTCCTTTCCATTCCATTCCATTCCATTACGTTCTACTCGGGTTGATTTCATTCCATTCCATTCCATTCCATTCCATTCCATTCCATTCCATTCCATTCCATTCCTTTCGATTCCATACGATTCCATTCCATTCCATTCCATTCCAATCCATTCCGTTCTACTCGGGTTGATTCCATTCCATTCCATTCCATTCCATTCGATTCCATTCCATTCCATTTCAATCCATTCCATTCTACTCGGGTTGATTCCATTCCATTCCATTCAATTTCATTCCATTCCATTCCATTCCATTCCATTACTTTCCTTTCCATTCCATTCCATTCCATTCCATTACGTTCTACTCGGGTTGGTTTCATTCCATGCCATTTCTTTCCATTCCATTCCAATCCATTCCGTTCTACTCGAGTTTATTCCATTCCATTCCATTCCATTCCATTCCATTCCATTTCAATCCATTCCATTCTACTCGGGTTGATTCCATTCCATTCCATTCCATTCCATTCCATTCCATTCCATTCCATTCCATTCCATTCCATTCGATTCCATTCCATTCCATTCCGTTCTACTCGGGTTGATTCTATTCCATTCCATTCCATTCCATTCCATTACATTCCATTCCATTCCAGGCCAGTCCATTCCAATCCATTCCATTTTACTCGGTTTGATTCCATTCCATTCCATTCCATTCCATTCCATTCCATTCCTTTCGATTCCATTCCATTCCATTCCATTCCATTCCATTCCATTCCATTCCATTCCATTCCATTCTATTGCATTCCATTCCATTCCATTCCATTCCGTTCTACTCGGGTTGATTCCAATCTATTCCATTCCATTCCATTCCGTTACATTCCATTCCATTCCATTCCATTCCATTCCATTAAATTTTATTCCATTCCATTCCATTCCATTCCTTTCCTTTCCATTCCATTCCATTCCATTCCATTACGTTGTACTCGGGTTGAATTCTTTCCATTCCATTCCATTCCATTCCATTCCATTCCATTCCATTCCATTCCACTCGATTCCATTCCATTCCATTCCATTCCATTCGATTCCATTCCATTCCAATCCATTCCGTTCTACTCGTGTTGATTCCATTCCATTCCATTCCATTCCATTCGATTCCATTCCATTCCATTCCATTCCATTCCAGTCCATTCCTATCCATTCCATTCTACTCGGGTTGATTCCATTCCGTTCCATTCCATTCCATTCCATTCCATTCCATTCCATTCCATTCCATTCCAATCCATTCCATTCAACTCGGGTTGATTCCATTCCATTCCATTCCATTCCATTCCATTCCATTCCATTCCATTCCATTCCATTCCATTCCATTCCATTCCAATCCATTCCATTCAACTCGGGTTGATTCCATTCCATTCCATTCCATTCCATTCCATTCCATTAAATTTTATTCCATTCCATTCCATTCCATTCCTTTCCATTCCATTCCATTCCATTCCATTCCATTACGTTCTACTCGGGTTGATTTCATTCCATTCCATTCCATTCCATTCCATTCCATTCCATTCCATTCCATTCCATTCCTTTCGATTCCATACGATTCCATTCCATTCCATTCCATTCCAATCCATTCCGTTCTACTCGGGTAGATTCCATTCCATTCCATTCCATTCCATTCCATTCCATTCCATTCCATTCCATTCCATTTCAATCCATTCCATTCTACTCGGGTTGATTCCATTCCATTCCATTCCATTCCATTCCATTCCATTCCATTCCATTCCATTCCATTCCAGTCCATTCCTATCCATTCCATTCTACTCGGGTTGATTCCATTCCGTTCCATTCCATTCCATTCCATTCCATTCCATTCCATTCCATTCCATTCCTTTTGATTCCATTCCATTCCATACCATTCCATTCCATTCCATTCCATTCCATTCCATTCCATTCTATTGCATTCCATTCCATTCCATTCCATTCCGTTCTACTCGGGTTGATTCCAATCTATTCCATTCCATTCCATTCCTTTACATTCCATTCCATTCCATTCCATTCCATTCCGTTCCATTCCATTCCATTCCATTCCAGTCCATTCCAATCAATTCCATTCTACTCGAGTTGATTCCATTCCATTCCATTCCATTCAATTCCATTCCATTACATTCCATTCCAATCCATTCCATTCTACTCGGGTCGATTCCATTCCATTCCATTTCATTCCATTCCATTCCATTCCATTCCATTCCGTTCCATTCCATTAAATTTTATTCCATTCCATTCCATTCCATTCCTTTCCTTTCCATTCCATTCCATTCCATTCCATTCCATTCGATTCCGTTCCATTCCATTCCATTCCAATCCTTTCCGTTCTACTCGGGTTGATTCCATTCCATTCCATTCCATTCCATTCCATTCCATTCCATTCCATTCCATTCCATTCCATTCCATTCGATTCCATTCGATTCCATTCCATTCCATTCCTTTAAATTCCCTTCCATTCCATTCCATTCCATTAAATTCCATTGCATTCCATTCCATTCCATTCCATTCCGTTCTACTCGGGTTGATTCCATTCCATTCCATTCCATTCCATTCCATTCCATTCCATTCCATTCCATTCCATTCGAATCCATTCCATTCCATTCCATTCCATTCCATTCCATTCCATTCCATTCCATTCCATTCGATTCCATTCGATTCCATTCCATTCCATTCCATTCCAATCCATTCCATTCTACTCGGGTTGATTCCATTCCATTCCATTCCATTCCATTCCATTCCATTCCATTCCATTCCATTCCATTCAATTCCATTCCATTCCATTCCATTTGATTCCATTCCATTCCATTCCAATCCATTCCATTCTACTCGGGTTGATTTGATTCCATTCCATTCCATTCCAGTCCAGTCCAGTCCATTCCAATCCATTCCATTCTACTCGGGTTGATTCCATTCCATTCCATTCCATTCCATTCCATTCCATTCCATTCCATTCCAATCCATTCCATTCTACTCGGGTTGATTCCATTCCATTCCATTCCATTCTATTGCACTCCATTCCATTTCATTCCATTCCATTCCATTCCATTCCATTCCATTCCATTCCAATCCATTCCATTCTACTCGGGTTGATTTGATTCCATTCCATTCCATTCCATTCCATTCCATTCCATTCCATTCCAGTCCATTCCAATCCATTCCATTCTACTCGGCTTGATTTGATTCCATTCCATTCCATTCCATTCCATTCCAGTCGATTCCAATCCATTCCATTCTTCTCGGGTTTATTCCATTCCATTCCATTCCATTCCATTCCATTCCATTCCATTCCGTTCTACTCTGGTTGAATTCATTCCTTTCCATTGCATTCCATTCCATTCCATTCCATTCTATGCCATTCGATTCCATTCCATTCCATTTCAATCCATTCCGTTCTACTCGGGTTGATTCCATTCCATTCCATTCAATTTCATTCCATTCCATTCCATTCCATTTCAATCCATTCCATTCTACTCGGGTTGATTCCATTCCATTCCATTCAATTTCATTCCATTCCATTCCATTCCATTCCATTACTTTCCTTTCCATTCCATTCCATTCCATTCCATTACGTTCTACTCGGGTTGGTTTCATTCCATGCCATTTCTTTCCATTCCATTCCAATCCATTCCGTTCTACTCGAGTTTATTCCATTCCATTCCATTCCATTCCATTCCATTCCATTTCAATCCATTCCATTCTACTCGGGTTGATTCCATTCCATTCCATTCCATTCCATTCCATTCCATTCCATTCCATTCCATTCCATTCCATTCCATTCGATTCCATTCCATTCCATTCCGTTCTACTCGGGTTGATTCTATTCCATTCCATTCCATTCCATTCCATTCCATTCCATTCCATTCCATTCCAGTCCAGTCCATTCCAATCCATTCCATTTTACTCGGTTTGATTCCATTCCATTCCATTCCATTCCATTCCATTCCATTCCATTCCATTCCATTCCTTTCGATTCCATTCCATTCCATTCCATTCCATTCCATTCCATTCCATTCCATTCCATTCCATTCTATTGCATTCCATTCCATTCCATTCCATTCCGTTCTACTCGGGTTGATTCCAATCTATTCCATTCCATTCCATTCCGTTACATTCCATTCCATTCCATTCCATTCCATTCCATTAAATTTTATTCCATTCCATTCCATTCCATTCCTTTCCTTTCCATTCCATTCCATTCCATTCCATTACGTTGTACTCGGGTTGAATTCTTTCCATTCCATTCCATTCCATTCCATTCCATTCCATTCCATTCCATTCCACTCGATTCCATTCCATTCCATTCCATTCCATTCGATTCCATTCCATTCCAATCCATTCCGTTCTACTCGTGTTGATTCCATTCCATTCCATTCCATTCCATTCGATTCCATTCCATTCCATTCCATTCCATTCCAGTCCATTCCTATCCATTCCATTCTACTCGGGTTGATTCCATTCCGTTCCATTCCATTCCATTCCATTCCATTCCATTCCATTCCATTCCATTCCAATCCATTCCATTCAACTCGGGTTGATTCCATTCCATTCCATTCCATTCCATTCCATTCCATTCCATTCCATTCCATTCCATTCCATTCCATTCCATTCCATTCCAATCCATTCCATTCAACTCGGGTTGATTCCATTCAATTCCATTCCATTCCATTCCATTCCATTCCATTCCATTCCATTGGATTCCATTCCATTCCATTCCATTCCATTCCATTCCATTCCATTCCATTCCATTCCATTCTATTCCATTCCATTCCGTTCTACTCGGGTTGATTCCATTCCATTCCATTCCATTCCATTCCATTCCATTCCATTCCATTCCATTGGATTCCATTGAATTCCATTCCATTCCATTCCATTCCAATCCAGTCCATTCTACTCGGGTTGATTTGATTCCATTCCATTCCATTCCATTCCATTCCATTCCATTCCATTCCATTCCATTCCATTCCATTCCATTCCATTCCATTCCATTCCAATCCATTCCATTCAACTCGGGTTGATTTGATTCCATTCCATTCCATTCCATTCCATTCCATTCCATTCGATTCCATTCGATTCCATTCCATTCCATTCCATTAAATTCCATTCCATTCCATTCCATTCCATTCCATTCCATTCCATTCCATTCCATTCCATTCCATTCCATTCCATTCCGTTCTACTCGGGTTGATTCCATTCCATTCCATTCCATTCCATTCCATTCCATTCCATTCCATTCGATTCCATTCAATTCCATTCCATTCCATTCCGTTCCATTCCAATCCACTCCATTCTACTCGGGTTGATTCCATTCCATTCCATTCCATTCCATTCCATTCCAATCCATTCCGTTCTACTCGGGTTGATTCCATTCCATTCCATTCCATTCCATTCCATTCCATTCCATTCCGTTCCATTCCAATCCATTCCATTCTACTCGGGTTGATTCCATTCCATTCCATTCCATTCCATTCCATTCCATTCCATTCCATTCCATTCCATTCCATTCCATTCCATTCCATTCCAATCCATTCCATTCTACTCGGGTTGATTCCATTCCATTCCATTCCATTCCATTCCATTCCATTCCAGTCCATTCCATTCAACTCGGGTTGATTCCATTCCATTCCATTGCATTCCATTCCATTCCATTAAATTTTATTCCATTCCATTCCATTCCATTCCTTTCCATTCCATTCCATTCCATTACGTTCTACTCGGGTTGATTTCATTCCATTCCATTCCATTCCATTCCATTCCATTCCTTTCGATTCCATACGATTCCATTCCGTTCCATTCCATTCCAATCCATTCCGTTCTACTCGGGTTGATTCCATTCCATCCCATTCCATTCCATTCCATTCCATTCCATTCCATTCCATTCCATTCCATTCCATTCCATTCCATTTCAATCCATTCCATTCTCCTCGGGTTGATTCCATTCCATTCCATTCCATTCCATTCCATTCCATTCCATTCCATTCCATTCAAGTCCATTCCAATCCATTCCATTCTACTCGGGTTGATTCCATTCCATTCCATTCCATTCCATTCCATTCCATTCCATTCCATTCCATTCCATTCCATTCCTTTCGATTCCATTCCATTCCATTCCATTCCATTCCATTCCATTCCATTCCATTCCATTCCATTCTATTGCATTCCATTCCATTCCATTCCATTCCATTCCATTCTATTGCATTCCATTCCATTCCATTCCATTCTGTTCTACTCGGGTTGATTCCAATCTATTCCATTCCATTCCTTTCCGTTACATTCCATTCCATTCCATTCCATTCCATTCCGTTCCATTCCATTCCATTCCATTCCAGTCCATTCCAATCCATTCCATTCTACTCGGGTTGATTCCATTCCATTCCATTCCATTCCATTCCATTCCATTCCATTCCATTCCATTCCATTCCATTCCAATCCATTCCATTCTACTTGTGTTGATTCCATTCCATTCCATTCCATTCCATTCCATTCCATTCCATTCAATTCGGTTCCATTCCATTCCATTCCATTCCATTCCATTCCATTCCATTCCATTCCATTAAATTTTATTCCATTCCATTCCATTCCATTCCTTTCCTTTCCATTCCATTCCATTCCATTCCATTACGTTGTACTCGGGTTGAATTCTTTCCATTGCATTCCATTCCATTCCATTCCATTCCATTCCATTCCACTCGATTCCATTCCATTCCATTCCATTCGATTCCATTCCATTCCAATCCATTCCGTTCTACTCGTGTTGATTCCATTCCATTCCATTCCATTCCATTCCATTCCATTCCATTCCATTTCAATCCATTCCATTCTACTCGGGTTGATTCCATTCCATTCCATTCCATTCCATTCCATTCCATTCCATTCCATTCCATTCCATTCCATTCCAATCCATTCCATTCAACTCGGGTTGATTCCATTCCATTCCATTCCATTCCATTCCATTCCATTCCATTCCATTCCATTCCATTCCAATCCATTCCATTCAACTCGGGTTGATTCCATTCAATTCCATTCCATTCCATTCCATTCCATTAAATTTTATTCCATTCCATTCCATTCCATTCCTTTCCATTCCATTCCATTCCATTCCATTCCATTACGTTCTACTCGGGTTGACTTCATTCCATTCCATTCCATTCCATTCCATTCCATTCCATTCCATTCCATTCCATTCCATTCCATTCCTTTCGATTCCATACGATTCCATTCCATTCCATTCCATTCCAATCCATTCCGTTCTACTCGGGTAGATTCCATTCTATTCCATTCCATTCCATTCGATTCCATTCCATTCCATTTCAATCCATTCCATTCTACTCGGGTTGATTCCATTCCATTCCATTCCATTCCATTCCATTCCATTCCATTCCATTCCATTCCATTCCAGTCCATTCCTATCCATTCCATTCTACTCGGGTTGATTCCATTCCGTTCCATTCCATTCCATTCCATTCCATTCCATTCCATTCCATTCCATTCCATTCCTTTTGATTCCATTCCATTCCATATCATTCCATTCCATTCCATTCCATTCCATTCCATTCCATTCTATTGCATTCCATTCCATTCCATTCCATTCCGTTCTACTCGGGTTGATTCCAATCTATTCCATTCCATTCCATTCCTTTACATTCCATTCCATTCCATTCCATTCCATTCCGTTCCATTCCATTCCATTCCTTTCCAGTCCATTCCAATCAATTCCATTCTACTCGAGTTGATTCCATTCCATTCCATTCCATTCAATTCCATTCCATTACATTCCATTCCAATCCATTCCATTCTACTCTGGTCGATTCCATTCCATTCCATTCCATTCCATTCCATTCCATTCCATTCCATTCCATTCCGTTCCATTCCATTAAATTTTATTCCATTCCATTCCATTCCATTCCTTTCCTTTCCATTCCATTCCATTCCATTCCATTCCATTCGATTCCGTTCCATTCCATTCCATTCCAATCCTTTCCGTTCTACTCGGGTTGATTCCATTCCATTCCATTCCATTCCATTCCATTCCATTCCATTCCATTCCATTCCATTCCATTCCATTCGATTCCATTCGATTCCATTCCATTCCATTCCTTTAAATTCCCTTCCATTCCATTCCATTCCATTAAATTCCATTGCATTCCATTCCATTCCATTCCATTCCGTTCTACTCGGGTTGATTCCATTCCATTCCATTCCATTCCATTCCATTCCATTCCATTCCATTCCATTCGAATCCATTCCATTCCATTCCATTCCATTCCATTCCATTCGATTCCATTCGATTCCATTCCATTCCATTCCATTCCAATCCATTCCATTCTACTCGGGTTGATTCCATTCCATTCCATTCCATTCCATTCCATTCCATTCCATTCCATTCCATTCCATTCAATTCCATTCCATTCCATTCCATTTGATTCCATTCCTTTCCATTCCAATCCATTCCATTCTACTCGGGTTGATTTGATTCCATTCCATTCCATTCCAGTCCAGTCCAGTCCATTCCAATCCATTCCATTCTACTCGGGTTGATTCCATTCCATTCCATTCCATTCCAATCCATTCCATTCTACTCGGGTTGATTCCATTCCATTCCATTCCATTCTATTCCACTCCATTCCATTTCATTCCATTCCATTCCATTCCATTCCATTCCATTCCATTCCAATCCATTCCATTCTACTCGGGTTGATTTGATTCCATTCCATTCCATTCCATTCCATTCCATTCCATTCCATTCCAGTCCATTCCAATCCATTCCATTCTACTCGGCTTGATTTGATTCCATTCCATTCCATTCCATTCCATTCCAGTCCATTCCAATCCATTCCATTCTTCTCGGGTTGATTCCATTCCATTCCATTCCATTCCATTCCATTCCATTCCATTCCGTTCTACTCTGGTTGAATTCATTCCTTTCCATTGCATTCCATTCCATTCCATTCCATACTATGCCATTCGATTCCATTCCATTCCATTTCAATCCATTCCGTTCTACTCGGGTTGATTCCATTCCTTTCCATTCCTTTCCATTCCATTCCATTCCAGTACATTCCAATCCATTCCATTCTACTCGGGTTGATTCCATTCGATTCCATTCCATTCCATTGGATTCCATTCCATTCCATTCCGTTCCATTCGATTCGATTCCATTCCATTCCAATCCATTCCATTCCATTCCATTCCATTCCATTCCATTCCATTCCTTTCCATTCCATTGGATTCCATTCCATTCCATTCCATTCCATTCCATTCCATTCCATTCCATTCCATTCCTTTCCATTCCATTCCATTCCATTCCGTTCTACTCGGGTTGATTCCATTCTATTCCATTCCATTCCATTCGATTCCATTCGATTCCATTCCATTCCATTCCATTAAATTTCATTCCATTCCATTCCATTCCATTCCATTCCATTCCATTCCATTCCGTTCGATTCCATTCCATTCCATTCCAATCCAATCCATTCCATTCTACTCGGGTTGATTCCATTCCATTCCATTCCATTCCATTCCATTCCATTCCGTTCCATTGCAATCCATTCCATTCTACTCGGGTTGATTCCGTTCCATTCCATTCCATTCCATTCCATTCCATTCCAATCCATTCCATTCTACTCGGGTTGATTGCATTCCATTCCATTCCATTCCATTCCATTCCATTCCATTCCATTCCAATCCATTCCATTCTACTCGGGTTGATTCCATTCCATTCAATTCCATTCCATTCCATTCCATTCAATTCCATTCCATTAAATTTTATTCCATTCCATTCCATTCCATTCCTTTCCATTCCATTCCATTCCATTACGTTCTACTCGGGTTGATTTCATTCCATTCCATTCCATTCCATTCCATTCCATTCCATTCCATTCCATTCCATTCCTTTCGATTCCATACGATTCCATTCCATTCCATTCCATTCCAATCCATTCCGTTCTACTCGGGTTGATTCCATTCCATTCCATTCCATTCCATTCGATTCCATTCCATTCCATTTCAATCCATTCCATTCTACTCGGGTTGATTCCATTCCATTCCATTCAATTTCATTCCATTCCATTCCATTCCATTCCATTACTTTCCTTTCCATTCCATTCCATTCCATTCCATTACGTTCTACTCGGGTTGGTTTCATTCCATGCCATTTCTTTCCATTCCATTCCAATCCATTCCGTTCTACTCGAGTTTATTCCATTCCATTCCATTCCATTCCATTCCATTCCATTTCAATCCATTCCATTCTACTCGGGTTGATTCCATTCCATTCCATTCCATTCCATTCCATTCCATTCCATTCCATTCCATTCCATTCCATTCGATTCCATTCCATTCCATTCCGTTCTACTCGGGTTGATTCTATTCCATTCCATTCCATTCCATTCCATTACATTCCATTCCATTCCAGGCCAGTCCATTCCAATCCATTCCATTTTACTCGGTTTGATTCCATTCCATTCCATTCCATTCCATTCCATTCCATTCCATTCCTTTCGATTCCATTCCATTCCATTCCATTCCATTCCATTCCATTCCATTCCATTCCATTCCATTCTATTGCATTCCATTCCATTCCATTCCATTCCGTTCTACTCGGGTTGATTCCAATCTATTCCATTCCATTCCATTCCGTTACATTCCATTCCATTCCATTCCATTCCATTCCATTAAATTTTATTCCATTCCATTCCATTCCATTCCTTTCCTTTCCATTCCATTCCATTCCATTCCATTACGTTGTACTCGGGTTGAATTCTTTCCATTCCATTCCATTCCATTCCATTCCATTCCATTCCATTCCATTCCACTCGATTCCATTCCATTCCATTCCATTCCATTCGATTCCATTCCATTCCAATCCATTCCGTTCTACTCGTGTTGATTCCATTCCATTCCATTCCATTCCATTCGATTCCATTCCATTCCATTCCATTCCATTCCAGTCCATTCCTATCCATTCCATTCTACTCGGGTTGATTCCATTCCGTTCCATTCCATTCCATTCCATTCCATTCCATTCCATTCCATTCCATTCCAATCCATTCCATTCAACTCGGGTTGATTCCATTCCATTCCATTCCATTCCATTCCATTCCATTCCATTCCATTCCATTCCATTCCATTCCATTCCATTCCAATCCATTCCATTCAACTCGGGTTGATTCCATTCAATTCCATTCCATTCCATTCCATTCCATTAAATTTTATTCCATTCCATTCCATTCCATTCCTTTCCATTCCATTCCATTCCATTCCATTCCATTACGTTCTACTCGGGTTGATTTCATTCCATTCCATTCCATTCCATTCCATTCCATTCCATTCCATTCCATTCCATTCCTTTCGATTCCATACGATTCCATTCCATTCCATTCCATTCCAATCCATTCCGTTCTACTCGGGTAGATTCCATTCCATTCCATTCCATTCCATTCCATTCCATTCCATTCCATTCCATTCCATTTCAATCCATTCCATTCTACTCGGGTTGATTCCATTCCATTCCATTCCATTCCATTCCATTCCATTCCATTCCATTCCATTCCATTCCAGTCCATTCCTATCCATTCCATTCTACTCGGGTTGATTCCATTCCGTTCCATTCCATTCCATTCCATTCCATTCCATTCCATTCCATTCCATTCCTTTTGATTCCATTCCATTCCATACCATTCCATTCCATTCCATTCCATTCCATTCCATTCCATTCTATTGCATTCCATTCCATTCCATTCCATTCCGTTCTACTCGGGTTGATTCCAATCTATTCCATTCCATTCCATTCCTTTACATTCCATTCCATTCCATTCCATTCCATTCCGTTCCATTCCATTCCATTCCATTCCAGTCCATTCCAATCAATTCCATTCTACTCGAGTTGATTCCATTCCATTCCATTCCATTCAATTCCATTCCATTACATTCCATTCCAATCCATTCCATTCTACTCGGGTCGATTCCATTCCATTCCATTTCATTCCATTCCATTCCATTCCATTCCATTCCGTTCCATTCCATTAAATTTTATTCCATTCCATTCCATTCCATTCCTTTCCTTTCCATTCCATTCCATTCCATTCCATTCCATTCGATTCCGTTCCATTCCATTCCATTCCAATCCTTTCCGTTCTACTCGGGTTGATTCCATTCCATTCCATTCCATTCCATTCCATTCCATTCCATTCCATTCCATTCCATTCCATTCGATTCCATTCGATTCCATTCCATTCCATTCCTTTAAATTCCCTTCCATTCCATTCCATTCCATTAAATTCCATTGCATTCCATTCCATTCCATTCCATTCCGTTCTACTCGGGTTGATTCCATTCCATTCCATTCCATTCCATTCCATTCCATTCCATTCCATTCCATTCCATTCGAATCCATTCCATTCCATTCCATTCCATTCCATTCCATTCCATTCCATTCCATTCCATTCGATTCCATTCGATTCCATTCCATTCCATTCCATTCCAATCCATTCCATTCTACTCGGGTTGATTCCATTCCATTCCATTCCATTCCATTCCATTCCATTCCATTCCATTCCATTCCATTCAATTCCATTCCATTCCATTCCATTTGATTCCATTCCATTCCATTCCAATCCATTCCATTCTACTCGGGTTGATTTGATTCCATTCCATTCCATTCCAGTCCAGTCCAGTCCATTCCAATCCATTCCATTCTACTCGGGTTGATTCCATTCCATTCCATTCCATTCCATTCCATTCCATTCCATTCCATTCCAATCCATTCCATTCTACTCGGGTTGATTCCATTCCATTCCATTCCATTCTATTGCACTCCATTCCATTTCATTCCATTCCATTCCATTCCATTCCATTCCATTCCATTCCAATCCATTCCATTCTACTCGGGTTGATTTGATTCCATTCCATTCCATTCCATTCCATTCCATTCCATTCCATTCCAGTCCATTCCAATCCATTCCATTCTACTCGGCTTGATTTGATTCCATTCCATTCCATTCCATTCCATTCCAGTCGATTCCAATCCATTCCATTCTTCTCGGGTTTATTCCATTCCATTCCATTCCATTCCATTCCATTCCATTCCATTCCGTTCTACTCTGGTTGAATTCATTCCTTTCCATTGCATTCCATTCCATTCCATTCCATTCTATGCCATTCGATTCCATTCCATTCCATTTCAATCCATTCCGTTCTACTCGGGTTGATTCCATTCCATTCCATTCAATTTCATTCCATTCCATTCCATTCCATTTCAATCCATTCCATTCTACTCGGGTTGATTCCATTCCATTCCATTCAATTTCATTCCATTCCATTCCATTCCATTCCATTACTTTCCTTTCCATTCCATTCCATTCCATTCCATTACGTTCTACTCGGGTTGGTTTCATTCCATGCCATTTCTTTCCATTCCATTCCAATCCATTCCGTTCTACTCGAGTTTATTCCATTCCATTCCATTCCATTCCATTCCATTCCATTTCAATCCATTCCATTCTACTCGGGTTGATTCCATTCCATTCCATTCCATTCCATTCCATTCCATTCCATTCCATTCCATTCCATTCCATTCCATTCGATTCCATTCCATTCCATTCCGTTCTACTCGGGTTGATTCTATTCCATTCCATTCCATTCCATTCCATTCCATTCCATTCCATTCCAGTCCAGTCCATTCCAATCCATTCCATTTTACTCGGTTTGATTCCATTCCATTCCATTCCATTCCATTCCATTCCATTCCATTCCATTCCATTCCTTTCGATTCCATTCCATTCCATTCCATTCCATTCCATTCCATTCCATTCCATTCCATTCCATTCTATTGCATTCCATTCCATTCCATTCCATTCCGTTCTACTCGGGTTGATTCCAATCTATTCCATTCCATTCCATTCCGTTACATTCCATTCCATTCCATTCCATTCCATTCCATTAAATTTTATTCCATTCCATTCCATTCCATTCCTTTCCTTTCCATTCCATTCCATTCCATTCCATTACGTTGTACTCGGGTTGAATTCTTTCCATTCCATTCCATTCCATTCCATTCCATTCCATTCCATTCCATTCCACTCGATTCCATTCCATTCCATTCCATTCCATTCGATTCCATTCCATTCCAATCCATTCCGTTCTACTCGTGTTGATTCCATTCCATTCCATTCCATTCCATTCGATTCCATTCCATTCCATTCCATTCCATTCCAGTCCATTCCTATCCATTCCATTCTACTCGGGTTGATTCCATTCCGTTCCATTCCATTCCATTCCATTCCATTCCATTCCATTCCATTCCATTCCAATCCATTCCATTCAACTCGGGTTGATTCCATTCCATTCCATTCCATTCCATTCCATTCCATTCCATTCCATTCCATTCCATTCCATTCCATTCCATTCCATTCCAATCCATTCCATTCAACTCGGGTTGATTCCATTCAATTCCATTCCATTCCATTCCATTCCATTAAATTTTATTCCATTCCATTCCATTCCATTCCTTTCCATTCCATTCCATTCCATTCCATTCCATTCCATTACGTTCTACTCGGGTTGATTTCATTCCATTCCATTCCATTCCATTCCATTCCATTCCATTCCATTCCATTCCTTTCGATTCCATACGATTCCATTCCATTCCATTCCATTCCAATCCATTCCGTTCTACTCGGGTAGATTCCATTCCATTCCATTCCATTCCATTCCATTCCATTCCATTCCATTCCATTCCATTCCATTTCAATCCATTCCATTCTACTCGGGTTGATTCCATTCCATTCCATTCCATTCCATTCCATTCCATTCCATTCCATTCCATTCCATTCCAGTCCATTCCTATCCATTCCATTCTACTCGGGTTGATTCCATTCCGTTCCATTCCATTCCATTCCATTCCATTCCATTCCATTCCATTCCATTCCTTTTGATTCCATTCCATTCCATACCATTCCATTCCATTCCATTCCATTCCATTCCATTCCATTCTATTGCATTCCATTCCATTCCATTCCATTCCGTTCTACTCGGGTTGATTCCAATCTATTCCATTCCATTCCATTCCTTTACATTCCATTCCATTCCATTCCATTCCATTCCGTTCCATTCCATTCCATTCCATTCCAGTCCATTCCAATCAATTCCATTCTACTCGAGTTGATTCCATTCCATTCCATTCCATTCAATTCCATTCCATTACATTCCATTCCAATCCATTCCATTCTACTCGGGTCGATTCCATTCCATTCCATTTCATTCCATTCCATTCCATTCCATTCCATTCCGTTCCATTCCATTAAATTTTATTCCATTCCATTCCATTCCATTCCTTTCCTTTCCATTCCATTCCATTCCATTCCATTCCATTCGATTCCGTTCCATTCCATTCCATTCCAATCCCTTCCGTTCTACTCGGGTTGATTCCATTCCATTCCATTCCATTCCATTCCATTCCATTCCATTCCATTCCATTCCATTCGATTCCATTCGATTCCATTCCATTCCATTCCTTTAAATTCCCTTCCATTCCATTCCATTCCATTAAATTCCATTGCATTCCATTCCATTCCATTCCATTCCGTTCTACTCGGGTTGATTCCATTCCATTCCATTCCATTCCATTCCATTCCATTCCATTCCATTCCATTCGAATCCATTCCATTCCATTCCATTCCATTCCATTCCATTCCATTCCATTCCATTCGATTCCATTCGATTCCATTCCATTCCATTCCATTCCAATCCATTCCATTCTACTCGGGTTGATTCCATTCCATTCCATTCCATTCCATTCCATTCCATTCCATTCCATTCCATTCCATTCAATTCCATTCCATTCCATTCCATTTGATTCCATTCCATTCCATTCCAATCCATTCCATTCTACTCGGGTTGATTTGATTCCATTCCATTCCATTCCAGTCCAGTCCAGTCCATTCCAATCCATTCCATTCTACTCGGGTTGATTCCATTCCATTCCATTCCATTCCATTCCATTCCATTCCATTCCATTCCAATCCATTCCATTCTACTCGGGTTGATTCCATTCCATTCCATTCCATTCTATTGCACTCCATTCCATTTCATTCCATTCCATTCCATTCCATTCCATTCCATTCCATTCCAATCCATTCCATTCTACTCGGGTTGATTTGATTCCATTCCATTCCATTCCATTCCATTCCATTCCATTCCATTCCAGTCCATTCCAATCCATTCCATTCTACTCGGCTTGATTTGATTCCATTCCATTCCATTCCATTCCATTCCAGTCGATTCCAATCCATTCCATTCTTCTCGGGTTTATTCCATTCCATTCCATTCCATTCCATTCCATTCCATTCCATTCCGTTCTACTCTGGTTGAATTCATTCCTTTCCATTGCATTCCATTCCATTCCATTCCATTCTATGCCATTCGATTCCATTCCATTCCATTTCAATCCATTCCGTTCTACTCGGGTTGATTCCATTCCTTTCCATTCCTTTCCATTCCATTCCATTCCAGTCCATTCCAATCCATTCCATTCTACTCGGGTTGATTCCATTCGATTCCATTCCATTCCATTGGATTCCATTCCATTCCATTCCGTTCCATTCGATTCGATTCCATTCCATTCCAATCCATTCCATTCCATTCCATTCCATTCCATTCCATTCCTTTCCATTCCATTGGATTCCATTCCATTCCATTCCATTCCATTCCATTCCATTCCATTCCTTTCCATTCCATTCCATTCCATTCCGTTCTACTCGGGTTGATTCCATTCTATTCCATTCCATTCCATTCGATTCCATTCGATTCCATTCGATTCCATTCCATTCCATTCCATTAAATTTCATTCCATTCCATTCCATTCCATTCCATTCCATTCCATTCCATTCCGTTCGATTCCATTCCATTCCATTCCAATCCAATCCATTCCATTCTACTCGGGTTGATTCCATTCCATTCCATTCCATTCCATTCCATTCCATTCCATTCCATTGCAATCCATTCCATTCTACTCGGGTTGATTCCATTCCATTCCATTCCATTCCATTCCATTCCATTCCAATCCATTCCATTCTACTCGGGTTGATTGCATTCCATTCCATTCCATTCCATTCCATTCCATTCCATTCCAATCCATTCCATTCTACTCGGGTTGATTCCATTCCATTCAATTCCATTCCATTCCATTCCATTCAATTCCATTCCATTAAATTTTATTCCATTCCATTCCATTCCATTCCTTTCCATTCCATTCCATTCCATTCCATTCCATTCGATTCCATTCCATACCATTCCAATCCATTCCGTACTACTCGAGTTTATTCCATTCCATTCCATTCCATTCCATTCCATTCCATTCCATTCCATTTCAATCCATTCCATTCTACTCGGGTTGATTCCATTCCATTCCATTCCATTCCATTCCATTCCATTCCATTCCATTCCATTCCATTCCATTCCATTCGATTCCATTCCATTCCATTCCGTTCTACTCGGGTTGATTCTATTCCATTCCATTCCATTCCATTCCATTCCATTCCATTCCATTCCAGTCCAGTCCATTCCAATCCATTCCATTCTACTCGGTTTGATTCCATTCCATTCCATTCCATTCCATTCCATTCCATTCCATTCCATTCCTTTCGATTCCATTCCATTCCATTCCATTCCATTCCATTCCATTCCATTCCATTCCATTCCATTCCATTCCATTCGATTCCATTCAATTCCATTCCATTCCATTCCGTTCCATTCCAATCCATTCCATTCTACTCGGGTTTATTCCATTCCATTCCATTCCATTCCATTCCATTCCATTCCATTCCAATCCATTCCATTCTACTCGGGTTGATTCCATTCCATTCCATTCCATTCCATTCCATTCCATTCCATTCCGTTCCATTCCAATCCATTCCATTCTACTCGGGTTGATTCCATTCCATTCCATTCCATTCCATTCCATTCCATTCCATTCCAATCCATTCCATTCAACTCGGGTTGATTCCATTCAATTCCATTCCATTCCATTCCATTCCATTCCGTTCCATTCCAATCCATTCCATTCTACTCGGGTTGATTCCATTCCATTCCATTCCATTCCATTCCATTCCATTCCATTCCATTCCATTCCATTCCAATCCATTCCATTCAACTCGGGTTGATTCCATTCAATTCCATTCCATTCCATTCCATTCCATTAAATTTTATTCCATTCCATTCCATTCCATTCCTTTCCATTCCATTCCATTCCATTACGTTCTACTCGGGTTGATTTCATTCCATTCCATTCCATTCCATTCCATTCCATTCCATTCCATTCCATTCCATTCCTTTCGATTCCAGTCCATTCCAATCCATTCCATTCTACTCGGGTTGATTCCATTCAATTCCATTCCATTCCATTCCATTCCATTCCATTCCATTCCATTCCTTTCGATTCCATTCCATTCCATTCCATTCCATTCCATTCCATTCTATTGCATTCCATTCCATTCCATTCCATTCTGTTCTACTCGGGTTGATTCCAATCTATTCCATTCCATTCCATTCCGTTACATTCCATTCCATTCCATTCCATTCCATTCCGTTCCATTCCATTCCATTCCATTCCAGTCCATTCCAATCCATTCCATTCTACTCGGGTTGATTCCATTCCATTCCATTCCATTCCATTCCATTCCATTCCAATCCATTCCATTCTACTTGTGTTGATTCCATTCCATTCCATTCCATTCCATTCCATTCCATTCCATTCCATTCCATTCCATTCCATTCCATTCCATTGGGTTCCATTCCATTCCATTCCATTCCATTCCATTAAATTTTATTCCATTCCATTCCATTCCATTCCATTCCATTCCATTCCATTCCATTCCATTCCAATCCATTCCGTTTTTCTCGGGTTGATTCCATTCCATTCCATTCCATTCAATTCGATTCCATTCCATTCCATTTCAATCCATTCCATTCTACTCGGGTTGATTCCATTCCATTCCATTCCATTCCATTCCATTCCATTCCATTCCATTCCATTCCATTCCATTCCAATCCATTCCATTCTACTCGGGTTGATTCCATTCCATTCCATTCCATTCCATTCCATTCCATTCCATTCCATTCCAATCCATTCCATTCAACTCGGGTTGATTCCTTTCAATTCCATTCCATTCCATTCCATTCCATTAAATTTTATTCCATTCCATTCCATTCCATTCCTTTCCATTCCATTCCATTCCATTCCATTCCATTACGTTCTACTCGGGTTGATTTCATTCCATTCCATTCCATTCCATTCCATTCCATTCCATTCCATTCCATTCCATTCCTTTCGATTCCATTCCATTCCATTCCATTCCATTCCATTCCATTCCATTCCATTCCATTCCATTCCATTCCATTCCATTCCATTCCATTCCATTCTATTGCATTCCATTCCATTCCATTCCTTTCCGTTCTACTCGGGTTGATTCCAATCTATTCCATTCCATTCCATTCCGTTACATTCCATTCCATTCCATTCCATTCCATTCCGTTCCATTCCATTCCATTCCATTCCAGTCCATTCCAATCCATTCCATTCTACTCGGGTTGATTCCATTCCATTCCATTCAATTCCATTCCATTCCATTACATTCCATTCCAATCCATTCCATTCTAATCGGGTTGATTCCATTCCATTCCATTCCATTCCATTCCATTCCATTCCATTCCATTCCATTCCATTCCATCCCTTTCGATTCCATTCCATTCCATTCCATTCCATTCCATTAAATTTTATTCCATTCCATTCCATTCCATTCCTTTCCTTTCCATTCCATTCCATTCCATTCCATTCGATTCCATTCCATTCCATTCCATTCCAATCCATTCCGTTCTACTCGGGTTGATTCCATTCCATTCCATTCCATTCCATTCCATTCCATTCCATTCCATTCCTTTAAATTCCCTTCCATTCCATTCCATTCCATTAAATTCCATTGCATTCCATTCCATTCCATTCCGTTCTACTCGGGTTGATTCCATTCCATTCCATTCCATTCCATTCCATTCCATTCCATTCCATTCCATTTGATTCCATTCCATTCCATTCCATTCCATTCGATTCCATTCCATTCCATTCCAATCCATTCCGTACTACTCGAGTTTATTCCATTCCATTCCATTCCATTCGATTCCATTCCATTCCATTCCGTTCTACTCGGGTTGATTCTATTCCATTCCATTCCATTCCATTCCATTCCATTCCATTCCATTCCAGTCCAGTCCATTCCAATCCATTCCATTCTACTCGGTTTGATTCCATTCCATTCCATTCCATTCCATTCCATTCCATTCCATTCCTTTCGATTCCATTCCATTCCATTCCATTCCATTCCATTCCATTCCATTCCATTCCATTCCATTCCATTCCATTCCATTCCATTCCATTCTAATGCATTCCATTCCATTCCATTCCATTCCGTTCTACTCGGGTTGATTCCAATCTATTCCATTCCATTCCATTCCGTTACATTCCATTCCATTCCATTCCATTCCATTCCTTTCCATTCCATTCCATTCCATTCCGGTCCATTCCAATCCATTCCATTCTACTCGGGTTGATTCCATTCCATTCCATTCCATTCCATTCCATTACATTACATTCCATTCCAATCCATTCCACTCTACTCGGGTTGATTCCATTCCATTCCATTCCATTCCATTCCATTCCATTCCATTCCATTCCATTCCATTCCATTCCATTCCATTCCATTCCTTTCCTTTCCATTCCATTCCATTCCATTCCATTCCTTTCGATTCCAGTCCATTCCAATCCATTCCATTCTACTCCGGTTGATTCCATTCCATTCCATTCCATTCCATTCCATTCCATTCCATTCCATTCCTTTCGATTCCATTCCATTCCATTCCATTCCATTCCATTCCATTCCATTCCATTCTATTGCATTCCATTCCATTCCATTCCATTCTGTTCTACTCGGGTTGATTCCAATCTATTCCATTCCATTCCATTCCGTTACATTCCATTCCATTCCATTCCATTCCATTCCGTTCCATTCCATTCCATTCCATTCCAGTCCATTCCAATCCATTCCATTCTACTCGGGTTGATTCCATTCCATTCCATTCCATTCCATTCCATTCCATTCCAATCCATTCCATTCTACTTGTGTTGATTCCATTCCATTCCATTCCATTCCATTCCATTCCATTCCATTCCATTCCATTCCATTCCATTCCATTCGGTTCCATTCCATTCCATTCCATTCCATTCCATTAAATTTTATTCCATTCCATTCCATTCCATTCCATTCCATTCCATTCCATTCCAATCCATTCCGTTTTTCTCGGGTTGATTCCATTCCATTCCATTCCATTCAATTCGATTCCATTCCATTCCATTTCAATCCATTCCATTCTACTCGGGTTGATTCCATTCCATTCCATTCCATTCCATTCCATTCCATTCCATTCCATTCCATTCCATTCCATTCCAATCCATTCCATTCTACTCGGGTTGATTCCATTCCATTCCATTCCATTCCATTCCATTCCATTCCATTCCATTCCAATCCATTCCATTCAACTCGGGTTGATTCCTTTCAATTCCATTCCATTCCATTCCATTCCATTAAATTTTATTCCATTCCATTCCATTCCATTCCTTTCCATTCCATTCCATTCCATTCCATTCCATTACGTTCTACTCGGGTTGATTTCATTCCATTCCATTCCATTCCATTCCATTCCATTCCATTCCATTCCTTTCGATTCCATTCCATTCCATTCCATTCCATTCCATTCCATTCCATTCCATTCCATTCCATTCCATTCCATTCCATTCCATTCCAATCCATTCCGTTCTACTCGGGTTGATTCCATTCCATTCCATTCCATTCCATTCCATTCCATTCCATTCCATTCCATTCCATTCCATTCCTTTAAATTCCCTTCCATTCCATTCCATTCCATTAAATTCCATTGCATTCCATTCCATTCCATTCCGTTCTACTCGGGTTGATTCCATTCCATTCCATTCCATTCCATTCCATTCCATTCCATTCCATTTGATTCCATTCCATTCCATTCCATTCCATTCGATTCCATTCCATTCCATTCCAATCCATTCCGTACTACTCGAGTTTATTCCATTCCATTCCATTCCATTCCATTCCATTCCATTCCATTCCATTTCAATCCATTCCATTCTACTCGGGTTGATTCTATTCCATTCCATTCCATTCCATTCCATTCCATTCCATTCCATTCCATTCCATTCCATTCCATTCGATTCCATTCCATTCCATTCCGTTCTACTCGGGTTGATTCTATTCCATTCCATTCCATTCCATTCCATTCCATTCCATTCCATTCCAGTCCAGTCCATTCCAATCCATTCCATTCTACTCGGTTTGATTCCATTCCATTCCATTCCATTCCATTCCATTCCATTCCATTCCATTCCTTTCGATTCCATTCCATTCCATTCCATTCCATTCCATTCCATTCCATTCCATTCCATTCCATTCCATTATAATGCATTCCATTCCATTCCATTCCATTCCGTTCTACTCGGGTTGATTCCAATCTATTCCATTCCATTCCATTCCGTTACATTCCATTCCATTCCATTCCATTCCATTCCTTTCCATTCCATTCCATTCCATTCCGGTCCATTCCAATCCATTCCATTCTACTCGGGTTGATTCCATTCCATTCCATTCCATTCCATTCCATTACATTACATTCCATTCCAATCCATTCCACTCTACTCGGGTTGATTCCATTCCATTCCATTCCATTCCATTCCATTCCATTCCATTCCATTCCATTCCATTCCATTCCATTCCTTTCCTTTCCATTCCATTCCATTCCATTCCATTCCTTTCGATTCCAGTCCATTCCAATCCATTCCATTCTACTCCGGTTGATTCCATTCCATTCCATTCCATTCCATTCCATTCCATTCCATTCCATTCCTTTCGATTCCATTCCATTCCTTTCCATTCCATTCCATTCCATTCCATTCCATTCTATTGCATTCCATTCCATTCCATTCCATTCTGTTCTACTCGGGTTGATTCCAATCTATTCCATTCCATTCCATTCCGTTACATTCCATTCCATTCCATTCCATTCCATTCCGTTCCATTCCATTCCATTCCATTCCAGTCCATTCCAATCCATTCCATTCTACTCGGGTTGATTCCATTCCATTCCATTCCATTCCATTCCATTCCATTCCAATCCATTCCATTCTACTTGTGTTGATTCCATTCCATTCCATTCCATTCCATTCCATTCCATTCTATTCCATTCCATTCCATTCCATTCCATTCGGTTCCATTCCATTCCATTCCATTCCATTTCATTAAATTTTATTCCATTCCATTCCATTCCATTCCATTCCATTCCATTCCATTCCATTCCAATCCATTCCGTTTTTCTCGGGTTGATTCCATTCCATTCCATTCCATTCAATTCGATTCCATTCCATTCCATTTCAATCCATTCCATTCTACTCGGGTTGATTCCATTCCATTCCATTCCATTCCATTCCATTCCATTCCATTCCATTCCATTCCATTCCATTCCAATCCATTCCATTCTACTCGGGTTGATTCCATTCCATTCCATTCCATTCCATTCCATTCCATTCCATTCCATTCCATTCCATTCCAATCCATTCCATTCAACTCGGGTTGATTCCTTTCAATTCCATTCCATTCCATTCCATTCCATTAAATTTTATTCCATTCCATTCCATTCCATTCCTTTCCATTCCATTCCATTCCATTCCATTCCATTACGTTCTACTCGGGTTGATTTCATTCCATTCCATTCCATTCCATTCCATTCCATTCCATTCCATTCCTTTCGATTCCATTCCATTCCATTCCATTCCATTCCATTCCATTCCATTCCATTCCATTCCATTCCATTCCATTCCATTCTATTGCATTCCATTCCATTCCATTCCTTTCCGTTCTACTCGGGTTGATTCCAATCTATTCCATTCCATTCCATTCCGTTACATTCCATTCCATTCCATTCCATTCCATTCCGTTCCATTCCATTCCATTCCATTCCAGTCCATTCCAATCCATTCCATTCTACTCGGGTTGATTCCATTCCATTCCATTCAATTCCATTCCATTCCATTACATTCCATTCCAATCCATTCCATTCTAATCGGGTTGATTCCATTCCATTCCATTCCATTCCATTCCATTCCATTCCATTCCATTCCATTCCATCCCTTTCGATTCCATTCCATTCCATTCCATTCCATTCCATTCCATTAAATTTTATTCCATTCCATTCCATTCCATTCCTTTCCTTTCCATTCCATTCCATTCCATTCCATTCGATTCCATTCCATTCCATTCCATTCCAATCCATTCCGTTCTACTCGTGTTGATTCCATTCCATTCCATTCCATTCCATTCCATTCCATTCCATTCCATTCCATTCCTTTAAATTCCCTTCCATTCCATTCCATTCCATTAAATTCCATTGCATTCCATTCCATTCCATTCTGTTCTACTCGGGTTGATTCCATTCCATTCCATTCCATTCCATTCCATTCCATTCCATTCCATTCCATTCCATTTGATTCCATTCCATTCCATTCCATTCCATTCCATTCCATTCCATTCCATTCCAATCCATTCCGTACTACTCGAGTTTATTCCATTCCATTCCATTCCATTCCATTCCATTCCATTCCATTCCATTTCAATCCATTCCATTCTACTCGGGTTGATTCCATTCCATTCCATTCCATTCCATTCCATTCCATTCCATTCCATTCCATTCCATTCCATTCCATTCCATTCCGTTCCATTCCATTCCGTTCTACTCGGGTTGATTCTATTCCATTCCATTCCATTCCATTCCATTCCATTCCATTCCATTCCATTCCAGTCCAGTCCATTCCAATCCATTCCATTCTACTCGGTTTGATTCCATTCCATTCCATTCCATTCCATTCCATTCCATTCCATTCCATTCCTTTCGATTCCATTCCATTCCATTCCATTCCATTCCATTCCATTCCATTCCATTCCATTCCATTCCATTCCATTCCATTCCATTCTATTGCATTCCATTCCATTCCATTCCATTCCGTTCTACTCGGGTTGATTCCAATCTATTCCATTCCATTCCATTCCGTTACATTCCATTCCATTCCATTCCTTTCCATTCCATTCCATTCCATTCCAGTCCATTCCAATCCATTCCATTCTACTCGGGTTGATTCCATTCCATTCCATTCCATTCCATTACATTACATTACATTACATTCCAATCCATTCCACTCTACTCGGGTTGATTCCATTCCATTCCATTCCATTCCATTCCATTCCATTCCATTCCATTCCATTCCATTCCATTCCATTCCATTCCATTCCTTTCCTTTCCATTCCATTCCATTCCATTCCATTACGTTCTACTCGGGTTGATTTCATTCCATTCCATTCCATTCCATTCCATTCCATTCCATTCCATTCCATTCCATTCCATTCCATTCCATTCCATTCCATTTCAATCCATACCATTCTACTCGGGTTGATTCCATTCCATTCCATTTGATTCCATTCCATTCCATTCCATTCCATTCCATTCCATTCCATTCCATTCCATTCCATTCTGTTCTACTCGGGTTGATTTCATTCTATTCCATTCCATTCCATTCCCTTCCATTCCATTCCATTCAATTCCATTCGATTCCAATCCATTCCATTCCATTAAATTCCATTCCATTCCATTCCATTCCATTCCATTCCATTCCATTCCATTCCATTCCATTCCGTTCTACTCGGGTTGATTCCATTCCATTCCATTCCATTCCATTCCATTCCATTCGATTCCATTCCATTCCATTCCATTCCAATCCATTCCATTCCAATCCATTCCATTCTACTCCGGTAGATTCCATTCCATTACATTCCTTTCCATTCCATTCCATTCCATTCCATTCCATTCCATTCGATTCCATTCGATTCCATTCCATTCCATTCCATTCCATTCCATTCCATTCAATTCCATTCCATTCCATTCCATTCCATTCCATTGCATTCCAATCCATTCCATTCTACTCGGGTTGATTTGATTCCATTCCATTCCATTCCATTCCATTTCATTCCATTCCATTCGATTCCATTCCATTCCAATCCATTCCATTCCATTCCATTCTATTTCTTTCCATTCCATTCCATTCCATTCCATTCGATTCCATTCCATTCCATTCCATTCCATTCCTTTCTATTCGATTCCATTCCATTCCATTCCATTCCATTCCATTCAATTCCATTCCATTCCGTTCTACTCCGGTTCATTCCATTCCATTCCATTCCATTGCATTCTATTCCATTGAATTCCCTTCCTTTCTATTCCATTCCATTCCATTCCATTCCATTCCGTTCTACTCGGGTTGATTCCATTCCATTCCATTCCATTCCATTCCATTCCATTCCATTCCATTCCATTCGATTCCATTCCATTCCATTCCATTCCATTCCAATCCATTCCATTCTACTCGGGTTCACTCCATTCCATTCCATTCCATTCCATTCCATTTCAATCCATTCCATTCCATTCCGTTCCGTTCAGTTCCGTTTTGTTCGTTCCGTTCTATTCGGGTTGATTCCATTCTATTCCACTCCATTCCATTCGATTCCATTGGTTTCCATTCGATTCCATTCCATTCCATTCCATTCTATTCTATTGAATTCCATTCCATTCCATTCCATTCCATTGTATTCCAATCCATTCCTTTCTACTCGGGTTGTTTCCATTCCATTCCATTCCGTTCCACTCCATTCCATTCCTTTCCATTCCATTCCATTTCATTGCATTTCAATCCATTCCATTCTACTCGGGTTGATTCCATTCCATTCCATTCCATTCCATTCCATTCCATTCCATTCCATTCCATTCCAATCCATTCCATTCTACTCGTGTTGATTCCATTCCATTTCTTTCCATTCCATTCCATTCCATTCCATTCCATTCCATTCCATTCCGTTCCGTTCCATTCCATTCCATTCCATTCCATTCCATTCCATTCCGTTCTACTCGGGTTTATTCCATTCCATTCCATTCCATTCCATTCCATTCCATTCCATTCCATTCCATTCGATTCCATTCCAATCCATTCCATTCCAATCCATTCCATTCTACTCGGGTAGATTCCATTCCATTCCATTCCATTCCATTCCATTCCATTCCATTCCATTCCATTCCATTCCATTCCATTCCATTTGATTCCATTCGATTCCATTCCATTCCATTCCATTCCAATCCATTCCATTCTCCTCGGGTTGATTCCATTCCATTCCATTCCATTCCATTCCATTCCATTCCATTCCATTCCATTCCATTCCATTCCAATCCATTCCATTCTACTCGGGTTGATTCCATTCCATTCCATTCCATTCCATTCCATTCCATTCCATTCCATTCAATTCCATTCCATTCCATTCCATTCCATTCTATACCATTCCATTCCATTCGATTCCATTCGATTCCATTCCATTCCATTCCATTCCATTCCATTCCATTCCATTCCATTCCACTCCATTCCATTCCATTCCGTTCTACTCGGGTTGATTCCATTCCATTCCATTCCATTCCATTCCATTCCATTCCATTCCATTCCATTCGATTCCATTCAATTCCACTCCATTCCATTCCATTCCAATCCAGTCCATTGTACTCGGGTTGATTTGATTCCATTCCATTCCATTCCATTCCATTCCATTCCATTCCATTCGATTCCATTCCATTCCATTCCAATCCATTCCATTCAACTCGGTTTGATTTGATTCCATTCCATTCCATTCCATTCCATTCCATTCGATTCCATTCGATTCCATTCCATTCCATTCCATTAAATTCCATTCCATTCCATTCCATTCCATTCCATTCCATTCCATTCCATTCCATTCCATTCCATTCCGTTCTACTCGGGTTGATTCCATTCCATTCCATTCCATTCCATTCCATTCCATTCCATTCCATTCCATTCGATTCCATTCAATTCCATTCCATTCCATTCCATTCCATTCCAATCCATTCCATTCTACTCGGGTTTATTCCATTCCATTCCATTCCATTCCATTCCATTCCATTCCATTCCAATCCATTCCATTCTACTCGGGTTGATTCCATTCCATTCCATTCCATTCCATTCCATTCCATTCCATTCCATTCCGTTCCATTCCAATCCATTCCATTCTACTCGGGTTGATTCCATTCCATTCCATTCCATTCCATTCCATTCCATTCCATTCCATTCCATTCCAATCCATTCCATTCAACTCGGGTTGATTCCATTCAATTCCATTCCATTCCATTCCATTCCATTCCGTTCCATTCCAATCCATTCCATTCTACTCGGGTTGATTCCATTCCATTCCATTCCATTCCATTCCATTCCATTCCATTCCATTCCATTCCAATCCATTCCATTCAACTCGGGTTGATTCCATTCAATTCCATTCCATTCCATTCCATTCCATTAAATTTTATTCCACTCCATTCCATTCCATTCCATTCCATTCCATTCCATTCCATTCCATTCCACTCCATTCCATTCCATTCCATTCTATTCCATTGAATTCCATTCCATTCCATTGCATTCCATTACATTCCGTTCTACTCGGGTTGATGATTCCATTCCATTCCATTCCATTCCATTCCATTCCATTCCATTCCATTCCATTCCATTCCATTCCATTCAACTCAGGTTGATTACATTCCATTCCATTCCATTCCATTACATTCCAATCCATTCCATTCAACTCGGGTTGATTCCATTCCTTTCCATTCCATTCCATTCCATTCCTTTCCATTCCATTCCATTCCGTTCTACTCGCGTTCATTCCATTCCATTCCATTTCATTCCATTCCATTCCATTCCATTCCATTCCATTCCATTCCTTTCCGTTCCGTTCTACTCGGGTTAATTCCATTCCATTCCATTCCATTCCTTTCCATTCCATTCCATTCCATTCCATTCCATTCCATTCCATTCCATTCCATTCCATTCCATTCCATTCCATTCCATTCCGTTCTACTCGGGTTCATTCCAATCCATTCCATTCCATTCCATTCCATTCCATTCCATTCCATTCCATTCCATTCCATTCCACTCCACTCCATTCCATTCCACTCCACTCCATTCCATTCCATTCCATTCCATTCCATTCCATTCCATTCCATTCCATTCCATTCCGTTCTACTCGGGTTCATTTCATTCCATTCCATTCCGTTCCATTCCATTCCATTCCATTCCATTCCATTCCATTCCATTCCGTTCTACTCGGGTCCATTCCATTCCATTCCATTCCATTCCATTCCATTCCATTCCATTCCATTCCATTCCGTTCTACTCGGTTTGATCATTCCATTCCATGCCATTCCATTCCATTCCATTCCATTCCATTCGATTCCATTCCATTCCATTCCATTCCATTCCATTCCATTCCATTCCTTTCCGTTCTACTCGGGTTCATTCCATTCCATTCCATTCCATTCCATTCCTTTCCATTCCATTCCATTCCGTTCTACTCGGGTTGACCATTCCATTCCATTCGAATCCATTCCATTCCATTCCATTCCATTGCATTCCTTTCCTTTCCATTCCATTCCATTCCGTTCCGTTCTACTCGGGTTGATTTCCACTCCATTCCATTCTATTCCATTCCATTCTATTCGATTCCATTCCATTCCATGCCATTCCATTCCATTCCATTCCATTCCATTCCATTCCATTCCATTCCATTGCGTTCTGCTCGGGTTGATTCCATTCTATTCCGTTCCATTCCTCTCGATTCCATTCGATTCCATTCTATTCCATTCCATTCCACTCCATTCCATTCCATTCCATTCTATTCCATTGAATTCCGTTCCATTCCATTGCATTCCATTACATTCCGTTCTACTCGGGTTGATGATTCCATTCCATTCCGTTCCGTTCCATTCCATTCCATTCCATTCCATTCCATTCCATTCCATTCCATTCCATTCTATTCCATTCCATTCCTTTCTACTCGGGTTCTCTTCATTCCATTCCATTCCATTCCATTCCATTCCATTCCATTCCATTCCATTCCATTCCGTTCTACTCGGGTCCATTCCATTCCATTCCATTCCGTTCCATTCCATTCCATTCCTTTCCGTTCCGTACTACTCGGGTTAATTCCATTCCATTCCATTCCATTCCTTTCCATTCGATTCCATTCCATTCCATTCCATTCCATTCCATTCCATTCCATTCCATTCCATTCTGTTCTAGTCGGATTGATTCCATTCTATTCCATTCCATTCCATTCGATTCCATTCGATTCCATTCCATTCCATTCTATTCCATTGAATTCCATTCCATTCCATTCCATTCCATTCCATTCCATTCCATTCCATTCCATTCTATTCCAATCCGTTCTACTCGGGTTGATTCCATTGAGTTCCGTTCCGTTCCGTTCCCTCCCGTCCCGTCCCGTCCCGTGCCGTCCCGTCACGTGCCGTTGTGCTCGGCTTGATTCCATTCCATTCCAATCCGTTCCTTTCCGCTCCGTTCCATTCCGTTCCACGCGGGTTCATTCAATTCCATTCTATTCTATTCCATTCCATTCCATTCCATTCCATTCCATTCCATTCCATTCCATTCCATTCTATTCTACTCGGGTTGATTCCATGCCGTTCCGTTCCGTTCCATTCCGTCCCATCCCGACACTTCCCGTCCCGTCCCGTCCCGTCCCATCCCGTTCCATTCTGCTCGGGTTGATTCCGTTCCATTCCGTTCCGTTCCTTGCAGTTCCGTTCCATTCCGTTCCACGCGGGGTGATTCAATTCCATTATATTACACTGAATTCCATTGCATTCCATTTCGTTCCATTCTACTCGGACTGATTCCATTCCATTCCATTCCATTCCATTCCATTCCATTCCATTCCATTCCATTCCATTCCATTCCATTCCGTTCTACTCGGGTGCATTCCATTCCATTCCATTCCATTCCATTCCATTCCATTCCATTCCATTCCATTCCATTCCATTCCGTTCTACTCGGGTTGATCATTCCATTCCATTCGATTCCATTCCATTCCATTCCATTCCATTCCATTCCTTTCCATTCCATTCCATTCCATTCCGTTCCGTTCTACTCGGGTTGATTTCCATTCCATTCCATTCCATTCCATTCCATTCCATTCCATTCCATTCCATTCCATTCCATTCCATTCTATTCGATTCCATTCCATTCCATTCCATTCCATTCCATTCCATTCCATTCTATTCCATTCCATTCCATTCCATTCCGTTCTGCTCGGGTTGATTCCATTCTATTCCATTCCATTCCACTCGATTCCATTCGATTCCATTCTATTTCATTCCATTCCACTCCATTCCATTCCATTCCATTCTATTCCATTGAATTCCATTCCATTCCATTGCATTCCATTACATTCCGTTCTACTCGGGTTGATGATTCCATTCCATTCCATTCCGTTGCATTCCATTCCATTCCATTCCATTCCATTCCATTCCATTCCATTCCATTCCATTCCATTCCATTCCTTTCTACTCGGGTCCATTCCATTCCATTCCATTCCGTTCCATTCCATTCCATTCCTTTCCGTTCCGTTCTACTCGGGTTAATTCCATTCCATTCCATTCCATTCCATTCCTTTCCATTCGATTCCATTCCGTTCCATTCCATTCCATTCCATTCCCTTCCATTCCATTCCATTCTGTTCTACTCGGGTTGATTCCATTCTATTCCATTCCATTCCATTCGATACCATTCGATTCCATTCCATTCCATTGCATTCCATTCCATTCCATTCCATTCCAAAGAATTCCATTCCATTCCATTCCATTCCATTCCATTCCATTCCATTCCATTCCATTCTATTCCATTCCGTTCTACTCGGGTTGATTCCATTGAGTTCCGTTCCGTTCCGTTCTCTCCCGTCCTGTCCCGTCCCGTCCCGTCCCGTCCCGTCACGTGCCATTGTGCTCGGGTTGATTCCATTCCATTCCCTTCCGTTCCTTTCCGTTCCGTTCCATTCCGTTCCACGTGGGTTGATTCAATTCCATTCTATTCTATTCCATTCCATTCCATTCCATTCCTTTCTACTCGGGTTCATTTCATTCCATTCCATTCCATTCCATTCCATTCCATTCCATTCCATTCCATTCCGTTCTACTCGGGTCCATTCCATTCCAATCCATTCCGTTCCATTCCATTCCATTCCTTTCCGTTCCGTTCTACTCGGGTTAATTCCATTCCATTCCATTCCATTCCTTTCCATTCCATTCCATTCCATTCCATTCCATTGCATTCCATTCCATTCCATTCCATTCCATTCCATTCCATTCCATTCTGTTCTACTCGGGTTCATTCCAATCCATTCCATTCCATTCCATTCCATTCCATTCCATTCCATTCCATTCCATTCCGTTCTACTCGGGTTGATCATTCCATTCCATTCGATTCCATTCCATTCCATTCCATTCCATTCCTTTCCATTCCATTCCATTCCATTTCGTTCCGTTCTACTCGGGTTGATTTCCATTCCATTCCATTCCATTCCATTCCATTCCATTCCATTCCATTCCATTCCATTCCATTCCATTCCGTTCCGTTCTACTCGGGTTGATTTCCATTCCATTCCATTCCATTCCATTCCATTCCATTCTATTCGATTCCATTCCATTCCATTCCATTGTATTCCATTCCATTCCATTCCATTCCATTCCTTTCCGTTCTGCTCGGGTTGATTCCATTCTATTCCATTCCATTCCGCTCGATTCCATTCGATTCCATTCTATTCCATTCCATTCCACTCCATTCCATTCCAATCCTTTCTATTCCATTGAATTCCATTCCATTCCATTGCATTCCATTACATTCCATTCTACTCGGGTTAATCATTCCATTCCATTCCATTCCATTCCATTCCATTCCATTCCATTCCATTCCATTCCATTCCATTCCACTCCACTCCATTCCATTCCACTCCACTCCATTCCATTCCATTCCATTCCATTCCATTCCATTCCATTCCATTCCGTTCTACTCGGGTTCATTTCATTCCATTCCATTCCGTTCCATTCCATTCCATTCCATTCCATTCCATTACATTCCGTTCTACTCGGGTCCATTCCATTCCATTCCATTCCATTCCATTCCATTCCATTCCATTCCATTCCGTTCTACTCGGTTTGATCATTCCATTCCATGCCATTCCATTCCATTCCATTCCATTCCATTACATTCCACTCCATTCCATTCCATTCCATTCCATTCCATTCCATTCCATTCCTTTCCGTTCTACTCGGGTTCATTCCATTCCATTCCATTCCATTCCTTTCCATTCCATTCCATTCCGTTCTACTCGGGTTGACCATTCCATTCCATTCGAATCCATTCCATTCCATTCCATTCCATTCCATTCCTTTCCTTTCCATTCCATTCCATTCCGTTCCGTTCTACTCGGGTTGATTTCCACTCCATTCCATTCTATTCCATTCCATTCTATTCGATTCCATTCCATTCCATGCCATTCCATTCCATTCCATTCCATTCCATTCCATTCCATTCCATTCCATTCCGTTCTGCTCGGGTTGATTCCATTCTATTCCATTCCATTCCTCTCGATTCCATTCGATTCCATTCTATTCCATTCCATTCCACTCCATTCCATTCCATTCCATTCTATTCCATTGAATTCCGTTCCATTCCATTGCATTCCATTACATTCCGTTCTACTCGGGTTGATGATTCCATTCCATTCAGTTCCGTTCCATTCCATTCCATTCCATTCCATTCCATTCCATTCCATTCCATTCCATTCCATTCCATTCCATTCCTTTCTACTCGGGTTCTCTTCATTCCATTCCATTCCATTCCATTCCATTCCATTCCATTCCATTCCATTCCATTCCGTTCTACTCGGGTCCATTCCATTCCATTCCATTCCGTTCCATTCCATTCCATTCCTTTCCGTTCCGTACTACTCGGGTTAATTCCATTCCATTCCATTCCATTCCTTTCCATTCGATTCCATTCCATTCCATTCCATTCCATTCCATTCCATTCCATTCCATTCCATTCCATTCCATTCCATTCCATTCTGTTCTAGTCGGATTGATTCCATTCTATTCCATTCCATTCCATTCGATTCCATTCGATTCCATTCCATTCCATTGCATTCCATTCCATTCCATTCCATTCTATTCCATTGAATTCCATTCCATTCCATTCCATTCCATTCCATTCCATTCCATTCCATTCCTTTCCATTCTATTCCATTCCGTTCTACTCGGGTTGATTCCATTGAGTTCCGTTCCGTTCCGTTCCCTCCCGTCCCGTCCCGTCCCGTGCCGTCCCGTCACGTGCCGTTGTGCTCGGCTTGATTCCATTCCATTCCAATCCGTTCCTTTCCGTTCCGTTCCATTCCGTTCCATGCGGGTTGATTCAATTCCATTCCATTCCATTCCATTCCATTCCATTCCATTCCATTCCATTCCATTCCATTCCATTCCATTCTACTCGGGTTGATTCCATGCCGTTCAGTTCCGTTCCATTCCGTCAAATCCCGACACTTCCCGTCCCGTCCCGTCCCGTCCCATCCCGTTCCATTCTGCTCGGGTTGATTCCGTTCCATTCCGTTCCGTTCCTTGCAGTTCCGTTCCATTCCGTTCCACGCGGGATGATTCAATTCCATTATATTACACTGAATTCCATTGCATTCCATTCCGTTCCATTCTACTCGGACTGATTCCATTCCATTCCATTCCATTCCATTCCATTCCATTCCATTCCATTCCATTCCATTCCATTCCATTCCATTCCGTTCTACTCGGGTGCATTCTATTCCATTCCATTCCATTCCATTCCATTCCATTCCATTCCATTCCGTTCTACTCGGGTTGATCATTCCATTCCATTCGATTCCATTCCATTCCATTCCATTCCATTCCATTCCTTTCCATTCCATTCCATTCCATTCCGTTCCGTTCTACTCGGGTTGATTTCCATTCCATTCCATTCCATTCCATTCCTTTCCATTCCATTCCATTCCATTCCATTCCATTCCATTCCATTCCATTCTATTCGATTCCATTCCATTCCATTCCATTCCATTCCATTCCATTCCATTCCATTCCATTCCATTCCATTCCATTCCATTCCGTTCTGCTCGGGTTGATTCCATTCTATTCCATTCCATTCCACTCGATTCCATTCGATTCCATTCTATTCCATTCCATTCCACTCCATTCCATTCCATTCCATTCTATTCCATTGAATTCCATTCCCTTCCATTGCATTCCATTATATTCCGTTCTACTCGGGTTGATGATTCCATTCCATTCCATTCCGTTCCATTCCATTCCATTCCATTCCATTCCATTCCATTCCATTCCATTCCATTCCATTCCATTCCGTTCTACTCGGGTCCATTCCATTCCATTCCATTCCGTTCCATTCCATTCCATTCCTTTCCGTTCCGTTCTACTCGGGTTAATTCCATTCCATTCCATTCCATTCCATTCCTTTCCATTCGATTCCATTCCGTTCCATTCCATTCCATTCCATTCCCTTCCATTCCATTCCATTCTGTTCTACTCGGGTTGATTCCATTCTATTCCATTCCATTCCATTCGATACCATTCGATTCCATTCCATTCCATTGCATTCCATTCCATTCCATTCCATTCCATTCCATTCCAAAGAATTCCATTCCATTCCATTCCATTCCATTCCATTCCATTCCATTCCATTCCATTCTATTCCATTCCGTTCTACTCGGGTTGATTCCATTGAGTTCCGTTCCGTTCCGTTCTCTCCCGTCCTGTCCCGTCCCGTCCCGTCCCGTCCCGTCACGTGCCGTTGTGCTCGGGTTGATTCCATTCCATTCCCTTCCGTTTCTTTCCGTTCCCTTCCATTCCGTTCCACGTGGGTTGATTCAATTCCATTCTATTCTATTCCATTCCATTCCATTCCATTCCTTTCTACTCGGGTTCATTTCATTCCATTCCATTCCATTCCATTCCATTCCATTCCATTCCATTCCATTCCATTCCATTCCGTTCTACTCGGGTCCATTCCATTCCATTCCATTCCGTTCCATTCCATTCCATTCCTTTCCGTTCCGTTCTACTCGGGTTAATTCCATTCCATTCCATTCCATTCCTTTCCATTCCATTCCATTCCATTCCATTCCGTTCTACTCGGGTTCATTCCAATCCATTCCATTCCATTCCATTCCATTCCATTCCATTCCATTCCATTCCGTTCTACTCGGGTTGATCATTCCATTCCATTCGATTCCATTCCATTCCATTCCATTCCATTCCTTTCCATTCCATTCCATTCCATTCCGTTCCGTTCTACTCGGGTTGATTTCCATTCCATTCCATTCCATTCCATTCCATTCCATTCCATTCCATTCCATTCCATTCCATTCCATTCCATTCCAATCCGTTCTGCTCGGGTTGATTCCATTCTATTCCTTTCCATTCCACTCGATTCCATTCGATTCCATTCTATTCCATTCCATTCCACTCCATTCTATTCCATTCCATTCTATTCCAATGAATTCCATTCCATTCCATTGCATTCCAATACATTCCGTTCTACTCGGGTTGATGATTCCATTCCATTCCATTCCGTTCCATTCCATTCCATTCCATTCCATTCCATTCCATTCCATTCCATTCCATTCCATTCCATTCCATTCCATTCCATTCCGTTCTACTCGGGTCCATTCCATTCCATTCCATTCTGTTCCATTCCATTCCATTCCTTTCCGTTCCGTTCTACTCGGGTTAATTCCATTCCATTCCATTCCATTCCATTCCTTTCCATTCGATTCCATTCCATTCCATTCCATTCCATTCCATTCCATTCCCTTCCATTCCATTCCATTCTGTTCTACTCGGGTTGATTCCATTCTATTCCATTCCATTCCATTCGATACCATTCGATTCCCTTCCATTCCATTGCATTCCATTCCATTCCATTCCATTCCATTCCATTCCATTCCAAAGAATTCCATTCCATTCCATTCCATTCCATTCCATTCCATTCCATTCTATTCCATTCCATTCTATTCCATTCCGTTCTACTCGGGTTGATTCCATTGAGTTCCGTTCCGTTCCGTTCTCTCCCGTCCCGTCCCGTCCCGTCCCGTCCCGTCCCGTCACGTGCCGTTGTGCTCGGGTTGATTCCATTCCATTCCATTCCGTTCCTTTCCGTTCCGTTCCATTCCGTTCCACGTGGGTTGATTCAATTCCATTCTATTCTATTCCATTCCATTCCATTCCATTCCATTCCATTCCATTCCTTTCTACTCGGGTTCATTTCATTCCATTCCATTCCATTCCATTCCATTCCATTCCATTCCGTTCTACTCGGGTCCATTCCATTCCATTCCATTCCGCTCCATTCCATTCCATTCCATTCTATTCCATTCCGTTCTACTCCGGTTGATTCCATTGAGTTCCGTTCCGTTCCGTTCCCTCCCGTCCCGTCCCGTCCCGTCCCGTCCCGTCCCGTCCCGTCACGTGCCGTTGTGCTCGGGTTGATTCCATTCCATTCCATTCCGTTCCTTTCCGTTCCGTTCCATTCCGTTCCACGCGGGTTTATTCAATTCCATTCTATTCTATTCCATTCCATTCCATTCCATTCCATTCCATTCCTTTCCATTCCATTCCATTCCATTCTACTCGGGTTGATTCCATGCCGTTCCGTTCCGTTCCATTCCGTCCCATCCCGACACTTCCCGTCCCGTCCCGTCCCGTCCCATCCCGTTCCGTTCTGCTCGGGTTGATTCCGTTCCTTTCCGTTCCGTTCCTTGCCGTTCCGTTCCATTCCATTCCACGCGGGTTGATTCAATTCCATTCTATTACACTGAATTCCATTCCATTCCATTCCATTCCATTCTACTCGGATTGATTCCATTCCATTCCATTCCATTCCAGTCCATTCCATTCCGTTCTACTCGGGTTGATTCCATTCTGTTCCATTCCATTCCATTCGATTCCATTCGATTCCATTCGATTCCATTCCATTCCATTCCATTCCATTCCATTCCATTCCATTCCATTCCATTCCATTCCATTCCATTCCCTTCTGCTCGGGTTGATTCCATTCTATTCCATTCCATTCCACTCGATTCCATTCGATTCCATTCTATTCCATTTCATTCCACTCCATTCCATTCCATTCCATTCTATTCCAATGAATTCCATTCCATTCCATTCCATTCCATTCCGTTCAACTCGGGTTGATTCCATTCAATTCCATTCCATTCCATTCCATTCCATTCCATTCCATTAACTTTTATTCCATTCCATTCCATTCCATTCCTTTCCATTCCATTCCATTCCATTACGTTCTACTCGGGTTGATTTCATTCCATTCCATTCCATTCCATTCCATTCCATTCCATTCCATTCCATTCCATTCCATTCCATTCCATTCCATTCCATTCCTTTCGATTCCATACGATTCCATTCCATTCCATTCCATTCCAATCAATTCCGTTCTACTCGGGTTGATTCCATTCCATTCCATTCCATTCCATTCCATTCCATTCCATTCCATTTCAATCCATTCCATTCTACTCGGGTTGATTCCATTCCATTTCATTCCATTCCATTCCATTCCATTCCATTCCATTCCATTCCATTCCAGTCCATTCCAATCCATTCCATTCTACTCGGGTTGATTCCATTCCATTCCATTCCATTCCATTCCATTCCATTCCATTCCATTCCTTTCGATTCCATTCCATTCCATTCCATTCCATTCCATTCCATTACATTCCAATCCATTCCATTCCATTCCATTCCATTCCATTCCATTCCATTCCATTCTATTGCATTCCATTCCATTCCATTCCATTCCATTCCGTTCTACTCGGGTTGATTCCAATCTATTCCATTCCATTCTATTCCGTTACATTCCATTCCATTCCATTCCATTCCATTCCATTCCATTCCATTCCGTTCCATTCCATTCCATTCCATTCCAGTCCATTCCAATCCATTCCATTCTACTCGGGTTGATTCCATTCCATTCCATTCCATTCCATTCCATTCCATTCCAATCCATTCCATTCTACTTGGGTTGATACCATTCCATTCCATTCCATTCCATTCGATTCCATTCCATTCCATTCCATTCCATTAAATTTTATTCCATTCCATTCCATTCCATTCCTTTCCATTCCATTCCATTCCATTCCTTTCCATTCCATTCCATTCCATTCCATTCCATTACGTTCTACTCGGGTTGATTTCATTCCATTCCATTCCATTCCATTCCATTCCTTTCGATTCCATACGATTCCATTCCATTCCATTCCATTCCAATCCATTCCGTTCTACTCGGGTTGATTCCATTCCATTCCATTCCATTCCATTCCATTCCATTTCAATCCATTCCATTCTACTCGGGTTGATTCCATTCCATTCCATTCCATTCCATTCCATTCCATTCCATTCCAGTCCATTCCTATCCATTCCATTCTGCTCGGGTTGATTCCATTCCGTTCCATTCCATTCCATTCCATTCCATTCCATTCCATTCGATTCCATTCCATTCCATTCCATTCCATTCCATTCCATTCCATTCCATTCCATTCCATTCCATTCCGTTCTACTCGGGTTGATTCCATTCCATTCCATTCCATTCCATTCCATTCCATTCCATTCCATTCCATTCCATTCCATTGGATTCCATTCAATTCCATTCCATTCCATTCCATTCCAATCCAGTCCATTCTACTCGGGTTGATTTGATTCCATTCCATTCCATTCCATTCCATTCCATTCCATTCCATTCCATTCCATTCCATTCCATTCCATTCCATTCCATTCCATTCCAATCCATTCCATTCAACTCGGGTTGATTTGATTCCATTCCATTCCATTCCATTCCATTCCATTCCATTCGATTCCATTCGATTCCATTCCATTCCATTCCATTAAATTCCATTCCATTCCATTCCATTCCATTCCATTCCATTCCATTCCATTCCATTCCATTCCATTCCATTCCGTTCTACTCGGGTTGATTCCATTCCATTCCATTCCATTCCATTCCATTCCATTCCATTCCATTCGATTCCATTCAATTCCATTCCATTCCATTCCGTTCCATTCCAATCCACTCCATTCTACTCGGGTTGATTCCATTCCATTCCATTCCATTCCATTCCATTCCATTCCAATCCATTCCGTTCTACTCGGGTTGATTCCATTCCATTCCATTCCATTCCATTCCATTCCATTCCATTCCGTTCCATTCCAATCCATTCCATTCTACTCGGGTTGATTCCATTCCATTCCATTCCATTCCATTCCATTCCATTCCATTCCATTCCATTCCATTCCATTCCATTCCATTCCAATCCATTCCATTCTACTCGGGTTGATTCCATTCCATTCCATTCCATTCCATTCCATTCCATTCCAGTCCATTCCATTCAACTCGGGTTGATTCCATTCCATTCCATTGCATTCCATTCCATTCCACTAAATTTTATTCCATTCCATTCCATTCCATTCCTTTCCATTCCATTCCATTCCACTACGTTCTACTCGGGTTGATTTCATTCCATTCCATTCCATTCCATTCCATTCCATTCCTTTCGATTCCATACGATTCCATTCCATTCCATTCCATTCCAATCCATTCCGTTCTACTCGGGTTGATTCCATTCCATCCCATTCCATTCCATTCCATTCCATTCCATTCCATTCCATTCCATTCCATTCCATTCCATTTCAATCCATTCCATTCTCCTCGGGTTGATTCCATTCCATTCCATTCCATTCCATTCCATTCCATTCCATTCCATTCCATTCAAGTCCATTCCAATCCATTCCATTCTACTCGGGTTGATTCCATTCCATTCCATTCCATTCCATTCCATTCCAATCCATTCCATTCTACTCGGGTTGATTCCATTCCATTCCATTCCATTCCATTCCATTCCATTCCATTCCATTCCATTGGATTCCATTCAATTCCATTCCATTCCATTCCATTCCAATCCAGTCCATTCTACTCGGGTTGATTTGATTCCATTCCATTCCATTCCATTCCATTCCATTCCATTCCATTCCATTCCATTCCATTCCATTCCATTCCATTCCATTCCATTCCATTCCAATCCATTCCATTCAACTCGGGTTGATTTGATTCCATTCCATTCCATTCCATTCCATTCCATTCCATTCGATTCCATTCGATTCCATTCCATTCCATTCCATTAAATTCCATTCCATTCCATTCCATTCCATTCCATTCCATTCCATTCCATTCCATTCCTTTCCATTCCGTTCTACTCGGGTTGATTCCATTCCATTCCATTCCATTCCATTCCATTCCATTCCATTCCATTCCATTCCATTCGATTCCATTCAATTCCATTCCATTCCATTCCGTTCCATTCCAATCCACTCCATTCTACTCGGGTTGATTCCATTCCATTCCATTCCATTCCATTCCATTCCAATCCATTCCGTTCTACTCGGGTTGATTCCATTCCATTCCATTCCATTCCATTCCATTCCATTCCATTCCATTCCATTCCGTTCCATTCCAATCCATTCCATTCTACTCGGGTTGATTCCATTCCATTCCATTCCATTCCATTCCATTCCATTCCATTCCATTCCATTCCAATCCATTCCATTCTACTCGGGTTGATTCCATTCCATTCCATTCCATTCCATTCCATTCCATTCCAGTCCATTCCATTCAACTCGGGTTGATTCCATTCCATTCCATTGCATTCCATTCCATTCCATTAAATTTTATTCCATTCCATTCCATTCCATTCCTTTCCATTCCATTCCATTCCATTACGTTCTACTCGGGTTGATTTCATTCCATTCCATTCCATTCCATTCCATTCCATTCCTTTCGATTCCATACGATTCCATTCCATTCCATTCCATTCCAATCCATTCCGTTCTACTCGGGTTGATTCCATTCCATCCCATTCCATTCCATTCCATTCCATTCCATTCCATTCCATTTCAATCCATTCCATTCTCCTCGGGTTGATTCCATTCCATTCCATTCCATTCCATTCCATTCCATTCCATTCCATTCCATTCCATTCAAGTCCATTCCAATCCATTCCATTCTACTCGGGTTGATTCCATTCCATTCCATTCCATTCCATTCCATTCCATTCCATTCCATTCCATTCCATTCCTTTCGATTCCATTCCATTCCATTCCATTCCATTCCATTCCATTCCATTCCATTCCATTCCATTCTATTGCATTCCATTCCATTCCATTCCATTCTGTTCTACTCGGGTTGATTCCAATCTATTCCATTCCATTCCATTCCGTTACATTCCATTCCATTCCATTCCATTCCGTTCCATTCCATTCCATTCCATTCCAGTCCATTCCAATCCATTCCATTCTACTCGGGTTGATTCCATTCCATTCCATTCCATTCCATTCCATTCCATTCCATTCCATTCCAATCCATTCCATTCTACTTGTGTTGATTCCGTTCCATTCCATTCCATTCCATTCCATTCCATTCCATTCAATTCGGTTCCATTCCATTCCATTCCATTCCATTCCATTCCATTCCATTCCATTCCATTAAATTTTATTCCATTCCATTCCATTCCATTCCTTTCCTTTCCATTCCATTCCATTCCATTCCATTACGTTGTACTCGGGTTGATTTCATTCCATTCCATTCCATTCCATTCCATTCCATTCCATTCCATTCCACTCGATTCCATTCCATTCCATTCCATTCGATTCCATTCCATTCCAATCCATTCCGTTCTACTCGTGTTGATTCCATTCCATTCCATTCCATTCCATTCCATTCCATTCCATTCCATTTCAATCCATTCCATTCTACTCGGGTTGATTCCATTCCATTCCATTCCATTCCATTCCATTCCATTCCATTCCATTCCATTCCATTCCAATCCATTCCATTCAACTCGGGTTGATTCCATTCCATTCAATTCCATTCCATTCCATTCCATTCCATTCCATTCCATTCCAATCCATTCCATTCAACTCGGGTTGATTCCATTCAATTCCATTCCATTCCATTCCATTCCATTAAATTTTATTCCATTCCATTCCATTCCATTCCTTTCCATTCCATTCCATTCCATTCCATTCCATTACGTTCTACTCGGGTTGATTTCATTCCATTCCATTCCATTCCATTCCATTCCATTCCATTCCATTCCATTCCATTCCATTCCATTCCTTTCGATTCCATACGATTCCATTCCATTCCATTCCATTCCAATCCATTCCGTTCGACTCGGGTAGATTGCATTCCATTCCATTCCATTCCATTCGATTCCATTCCATTCCATTTCAATCCATTCCATTCTACTCGGGTTGATTCCATTCCATTCCATTCCATTCCATTCCATTCCATTCCATTCCATTCCATTCCAGTCCATTCCTATCCATTCCATTCTACTCGGGTTGATTCCATTCCGTTCCATTCCATTCCATTCCATTCCATTCCATTCCATTCCTTTTGATTCCATTCCATTCCATACCATTCCATTCCATTCCATTCCATTCCATTCCATTCCATTCTATTGCATTCCATTCCATTCCATTCCATTCCGTTCTACTCGGGTTGATTCCAATCTATTCCATTCCATTCCATTCCTTTACATTCCATTCCATTCCATTCCATTCCATTCCGTTCCATTCCATTCCATTCCATTCCAGTCCATTCCAATCAATTCCATTCTACTCGAGTTGATTCCACTCCATTCCATTCCATTCAATTCCATTCCATTACATTCCATTCCAATCCATTCCATTCTACTCGGGTCGATTCCATTCCATTCCATTCCATTCCATTCCATTCCATTCCATTCCATTCCATTCCATTCCATTAAATTTTATTCCATTCCATTCCATTCCATTCCTTTCCTTTCCATTCCATTCCATTCCATTCCATTCCATTCCATTCCATTCGATTCCATTCCATTCCATTCCATTCCAATCCTTTCCGTTCTACTCGGGTTGATTCCATTCCATTCCATTCCATTCCATTCCATTCCATTCCATTCCATTCCATTCCATTCTATTCCATTCGATTCCATTCCATTCCATTCCTTTAAATTCCCTTCCATTCCATTCCATTCCATTAAATTCCATTGCATTCCATTCCATTCCATTCCATTCCGTTCTACTCGGGTTGATTCCATTCCATTCCATTCCATTCCATTCCATTCCATTCCATTCCAGTCCATTCCATTCCTTTCGATTCCATTCCATTCCATTCCATTCCATTCCATTCCATTCCATTCCAATCCATTCCATTCCATTCCATTCCATTCCATTCCATTCCATTCCATTCTATTGCATTCCATTCCATTCCATTCCATTCCATTCCATTCTACTCGGGTTGATTCCAATCTATTCCATTCCATTCTATTCCGTTACATTCCATTCCATTCCATTCCATTCCATTCCGTTCCATTCCATTCCATTCCATTCCAGTCCATTCCAATCCATTCCATTCTACTCGGGTTGATTCCATTCCATTCCATTCCATTCCATTCCATTCCATTCCAATCCATTCCATTCTACTTGGGTTGATACCATTCCATTCCATTCCATTCCATTCCATTCGATTCCATTCCATTCCATTCCATTCCATTAAATTTTATTCCATTCCATTCCATTCCATTCCTTTCCATTCCATTCCATTCCATTCCTTTCCATTCCATTCCATTCCATTACGTTCTACTCGGGTTGATTTCATTCCATTCCATTCCATTCCATTCCATTCCTTTCGATTCCATACGATTCCATTCCATTCCATTCCATTCCAATCCATTCCGTTCTACTCGGGTTGATTCCATTCCATTCCATTCCATTCCATTCCATTCCATTCCATTCCATTTCAATCCATTCCATTCTACTCGGGTTTATTCCATTCCATTCCATTCCATTCCATTCCATTCCATTCCATTCCATTCCATTCCATTCCATTCCAGTCCATTCCTATCCATTCCATTCTGCTCGGGTTGATTCCATTCCGTTCCATTCCATTCCATTCCATTCCATTCCATTCCATTCGATTCCATTCCATTCCATTCCATTCCATTCCATTCCATTCCATTCCATTCCATTCCATTCCATTCCGTTCTACTCGGGTTGATTCCATTCCATTCCATTCCATTCCATTCCATTCCATTCCATTCCATTCCATTCCATTCCATTCCATTCCAATCCATTCCATTCAACTCGGGTTGATTTGATTCCATTCCATTCCATTCCATTCCATTCCATTCCATTCGATTCCATTCGATTCCATTCCATTCCATTCCATTAAATTCCATTCCATTCCATTCCATTCCATTCCATTCCATTCCATTCCATTCCATTCCATTCCATTCCATTCCATTCCATTCCATTCCATTCCATTCCATTCCGTTCTACTCGGGTTGATTCCATTCCATTCCATTCCATTCCATTCCATTCCATTCCATTCCATTCCATTCCATTCCATTCCATTCCATTCCATTCCATTCCGTTCCATTCCAATCCACTCCATTCTACTCGGGTTGATTCCATTCCATTCCATTCCATTCCATTCCATTCCAATCCATTCCGTTCTACTCGGGTTGATTCCATTCCATTCCATTCCATTCCATTCCATTCCATTCCATTCCGTTCCATTCCAATCCATTCCATTCTACTCGGGTTGATTCCATTCCATTCCATTCCATTCCATTCCATTCCATTCCATTCCATTCCATTCCATTCCTTTCGATTCCATTCCATTCCATTCCATTCCATTCCATTCCATTCCATTCCATTCTATTGCATTCCATTCCATTCCATTCCATTCTGTTCTACTCGGGTTGATTCCAATCTATTCCATTCCATTCCATTCCGTTACATTCCATTCCATTCCATTCCATTCCGTTCCATTCCATTCCATTCCATTCCAGTCCATTCCAATCCATTCCATTCTACTCGGGTTGATTCCATTCCATTCCATTCCATTCCATTCCATTCCATTCCATTCCATTCCAATCCATTCCATTCTACTTGTGTTGATTCCGTTCCATTCCATTCCATTCCATTCCATTCCATTCCATTCAATTCGGTTCCATTCCATTCCATTCCATTCCATTCCATTCCATTCCATTCCATTAAATTTTATTCCATTCCATTCCATTCCATTCCTTTCCTTTCCATTCCATTCCATTCCATTCCATTACGTTGTACTCGGGTTGATTTCATTCCATTCCATTCCATTCCATTCCATTCCATTCCATTCCATTCCACTCGATTCCATTCCATTCCATTCCATTCGATTCCATTCCATTCCAATCCATTCCGTTCTACTCGTGTTGATTCCATTCCATTCCATTCCATTCCATTCCATTCCATTCCATTCCATTTCAATCCATTCCATTCTACTCGGGTTGATTCCATTCCATTCCATTCCATTCCATTCCATTCCATTCCATTCCATTCCATTCCAATCCATTCCATTCAACTCGGGTTGATTCCATTCCATTCAATTCCATTCCATTCCATTCCATTCCATTCCATTCCATTCCAATCCATTCCATTCAACTCGGGTTGATTCCATTCCATTCCATTCCATTCCATTCCATTCCATTAAATTTTATTCCATTCCATTCCATTCCATTCCTTTCCATTCCATTCCATTCCATTCCATTCCATTACGTTCTACTCGGGTTGATTTCATTCCATTCCATTCCATTCCATTCCATTCCATTCCATTCCATTCCATTCCATTCCATTCCATTCCATTCCTTTCGATTCCATACGATTCCATTCCATTCCATTCCATTCCAATCCATTCCGTTCGACTCGGGTAGATTCCATTCCATTCCATTCCATTCCATTCGATTCCATTCCATTCCATTTCAATCCATTCCATTCTACTCGGGTTGATTCCATTCCATTCCATTCCATTCCATTCCATTCCATTCCATTCCATTCCATTCCAGTCCATTCCTATCCATTCCATTCTACTCGGGTTGATTCCATTCCGTTCCATTCCATTCCATTCCATTCCATTCCATTCCATTCCTTTTGATTCCATTCCATTCCATACCATTCCATTCCATTCCATTCCATTCCATTCCATTCCATTCTATTGCATTCCATTCCATTCCATTCCATTCCGTTCTACTCGGGTTGATTCCAATCTATTCCATTCCATTCCATTCCTTTACATTCCATTCCATTCCATTCCATTCCATTCCGTTCCATTCCATTCCATTCCATTCCAGTCCATTCCAATCAATTCCATTCTACTCGAGTTGATTCCATTCCATTCCATTCCATTCAATTCCATTCCATTACATTCCATTCCAATCCATTCCATTCTACTCGGGTCGATTCCATTCCATTCCATTCCATTCCATTCCATTCCATTCCATTCCATTCCATTCCATTCCATTCCATTCCATTAAATTTTATTCCATTCCATTCCATTCCATTCCTTTCCTTTCCATTCCATTCCATTCCATTCCATTCCATTCCATTCCATTCGATTCCATTCCATTCCATTCCATTCCAATCCTTTCCGTTCTACTCGGGTTGATTCCATTCCATTCCATTCCATTCCATTCCATTCCATTCCATTCCATTCCATTCCATTCCATTCCATTCTATTCCATTCGATTCCATTCCATTCCATTCCTTTAAATTCCCTTCCATTCCATTCCATTCCATTAAATTCCATTGCATTCCATTCCATTCCATTCCATTCCGTTCTACTCGGGTTGATTCCATTCCATTCCATTCCATTCCATTCCATTCCATTCCATTCCAGTCCATTCCATTCCTTTCGATTCCATTCCATTCCATTCCATTCCATTCCATTCCATTCCATTCCAATCCATTCCATTCCATTCCATTCCATTCCATTCCATTCCATTCCATTCTATTGCATTCCATTCCATTCCATTCCATTCCATTCCATTCTACTCGGGTTGATTCCAATCTATTCCATTCCATTCTATTCCGTTACATTCCATTCCATTCCATTCCATTCCATTCCGTTCCATTCCATTCCATTCCATTCCAGTCCATTCCAATCCATTCCATTCTACTCGGGTTGATTCCATTCCATTCCATTCCATTCCATTCCATTCCATTCCAATCCATTCCATTCTACTTGGGTTGATACCATTCCATTCCATTCCATTCCATTCCATTCGATTCCATTCCATTCCATTCCATTCCATTAAATTTTATTCCATTCCATTCCATTCCATTCCTTTCCATTCCATTCCATTCCATTCCTTTCCATTCCATTCCATTCCATTACGTTCTACTCGGGTTGATTTCATTCCATTCCATTCCATTCCATTCCATTCCTTTCGATTCCATACGATTCCATTCCATTCCATTCCATTCCAATCCATTCCGTTCTACTCGGGTTGATTCCATTCCATTCCATTCCATTCCATTCCATTCCATTCCATTCCATTTCAATCCATTCCATTCTACTCGGGTTGATTCCATTCCATTCCATTCCATTCCATTCCATTCCATTCCATTCCATTCCATTCCATTCCATTCCAGTCCATTCCTATCCATTCCATTCTGCTCGGGTTGATTCCATTCCGTTCCATTCCATTCCATTCCATTCCATTCCATTCCATTCGATTCCATTCCATTCCATTCCATTCCATTCCATTCCATTCCATTCCATTCCATTCCATTCCATTCCGTTCTACTCGGGTTGATTCCATTCCATTCCATTCCATTCCATTCCATTCCATTCCATTCCATTCCATTCCATTCCATTCCAATCCATTCCATTCAACTCGGGTTGATTTGATTCCATTCCATTCCATTCCATTCCATTCCATTCCATTCGATTCCATTCGATTCCATTCCATTCCATTCCATTAAATTCCATTCCATTCCATTCCATTCCATTCCATTCCATTCCATTCCATTCCATTCCATTCCATTCCGTTCTACTCGGGTTGATTCCATTCCATTCCATTCCATTCCATTCCATTCCATTCCATTCCATTCCATTCCATTCCATTCCATTCCATTCCGTTCCATTCCAATCCACTCCATTCTACTCGGGTTGATTCCATTCCATTCCATTCCATTCCATTCCATTCCAATCCATTCCGTTCTACTCGGGTTGATTCCATTCCATTCCATTCCATTCCATTCCATTCCATTCCATTCCGTTCCATTCCAATCCATTCCATTCTACTCGGGTTGATTCCATTCCATTCCATTCCATTCCATTCCATTCCATTCCATTCCATTCCATTCCATTCCAATCCATTCCATTCTACTCGGGTTGATTCCATTCCATTCCATTCCATTCCATTCCATTCCATTCCAGTCCATTCCATTCAACTCGGGTTGATTCCATTCCATTCCATTGCATTCCATTCCATTCCACTAAATTTTATTCCATTCCATTCCATTCCATTCCTTTCCATTCCATTCCATTCCATTACGTTCTACTCAGGTTGATTTCATTCCATTCCATTCCATTCCATTCCATTCCATTCCTTTCGATTCCATACGATTCCATTCCATTCCATTCCATTCCAATCCATTCCGTTCTACTCGGGTTGATTCCATTCCATCCCATTCCATTCCATTCCATTCCATTCCATTCCATTCCATTCCATTTCAATCCATTCCATTCTCCTCTGGTTGATTCCATTCCATTCCATTCCATTCCATTCCATTCCATTCCATTCCATTCCATTCCATTCAAGTCCATTCCAATCCATTCCATTCTACTCGGGTTGATTCCATTCCATTCCATTCCATTCCATTCCATTCCAATCCATTCCATTCTACTCGGGTTGATTCCATTCCATTCCATTCCATTCCATTCCATTCCATTCCATTCCATTCCATTGGATTCCATTCAATTCCATTCCATTCCATTCCATTCCAATCCAGTCCATTCTACTCGGGTTGATTTGATTCCATTCCATTCCATTCCATTCCATTCCATTCCATTCCATTCCATTCCATTCCATTCCAATCCATTCCATTCAACTCGGGTTGATTTGATTCCATTCCATTCCATTCCATTCCATTCCATTCCATTCCATTCGATTCCATTCCATTCCATTCCATTAAATTCCATTCCATTCCATTCCATTCCATTCCATTCCATTCCATTCCATTCCTTTCCATTCCGTTCTACTCGGGTTGATTCCATTCCATTCCATTCCATTCCATTCCATTCCATTCCATTCCATTCCATTCGATTCCATTCAATTCCATTCCATTCCATTCCGTTCCATTCCAATCCACTCCATTCTACTCGGGTTGATTCCATTCCATTCCATTCCATTCCATTCCATTCCATTCCATTCCAATCCATTCCGTTCTACTCGGGTTGATTCCATTCCATTCCATTCCATTCCATTCCATTCCATTCCATTCCGTTCCATTCCAATCCATTCCATTCTACTCGGGTTGATTCCATTCCATTCCATTCCATTCCATTCCATTCCATTCCATTCCATTCCATTCCATTCCATTCCAATCCATTCCATTCTACTCGGGTTGATTCCATTCCATTCCATTCCATTCCATTCCATTCCATTCCAGTCCATTCCATTCAACTCGGGTTGATTCCATTCCATTCCATTGCATTCCATTCCATTCCATTAAATTTTATTCCATTCCATTCCATTCCATTCCTTTCCATTCCATTCCATTCCATTACGTTCTACTCGGGTTGATTTCATTCCATTCCATTCCATTCCATTCCATTCCATTCCATTCCTTTCGATTCCATACGATTCCATTCCATTCCATTCCATTCCAATCCATTCCGTTCTACTCGGGTTGATTCCATTCCATCCCATTCCATTCCATTCCATTCCATTCCATTCCATTCCATTCCATTTCAATCCATTCCATTCTCCTCGGGTTGATTCCATTCCATTCCATTCCATTCCATTCCATTCCATTCCATTCCATTCCATTCAAGTCCATTCCAATCCATTCCATTCTACTCGGGTTGATTCCATTCCATTCCATTCCATTCCATTCCATTCCATTCCATTCCATTCCATTCCATTCCTTTCGATTCCATTCCATTCCATTCCATTCCATTCCATTCCATTCCATTCCATTCCATTCCATTCCATTCCATTCTATTGCATTCCATTCCATTCCATTCCATTCTGTTCTACTCGGGTTGATTCCAATCTATTCCATTCCATTCCATTCCGTTACATTCCATTCCATTCCATTCCATTCCGTTCCATTCCATTCCATTCCATTCCAGTCCATTCCAATCCATTCCATTCTACTCGGGTTGATTCCATTCCATTCCATTCCATTCCATTCCATTCCATTCCATTCCATTCCATTCCAATCCATTCCATTCTACTTGTGTTGATTCCATTCCATTCCATTCCATTCCATTCCATTCCATTCCATTCAATTCGGTTCCATTCCATTCCATTCCATTCCATTCCATTCCATTCCATTCCATTCCATTCCATTAAATTTTATTCCATTCCATTCCATTCCATTCCTTTCCTTTCCATTCCATTAAATTCCATTCCATTACGTTGTACTCGGGTTGATTTCATTCCATTCCATTCCATTCCATTCCATTCCATTCCATTCCATTCCACTCGATTCCATTCCATTCCATTCCATTCGATTCCATTCCATTCCAATCCATTCCGTTCTACTCGTGTTGATTCCATTCCATTCCATTCCATTCCATTCCATTCGATTCCATTCCATTCCATTTCAATCCATTCCATTCTACTCGGGTTGATTCCATTCCATTCCATTCCATTCCATTCCATTCCATTCCATTCCATTCCATTCCATTCCAATCCATTCCATTCAACTCGGGTTGATTCCATTCCATTCCATTCCATTCCATTCCATTCCATTCCATTCCATTCCATTCCATTCCAATCCATTCCATTCAACTCGGGTTGATTCCATTCAATTCCATACCATTCCATTCCATTCCATTAAATTTTATTCCATTCCATTCCATTCCATTCCTTTCCATTCCATTCCATTCCATTCCATTCCATTACGTTCTACTCGGGTTGATTTCATTCCATTCCATTCCATTCCATTCCATTCCATTCCATTCCATTCCATTCCATTCCTTTCGATTCCATACGATTCCATTCCATTCCATTCCATTCCAATCCATTCCGTTCTACTCGGGTAGATTCCATTCCATTCCATTCCATTCCATTCGATTCCATTCCATTCCATTTCAATCCATTCCATTCTACTCGGGTTGATTCCATTCCATTCCATTCCATTCCATTCCATTCCATTCCATTCCATTCCATTCCAGTCCATTCCTATCCATTCCATTCTACTCGGGTTGATTCCATTCCGTTCCATTCCATTCCATTCCATTCCATTCCATTCCATTCCATTCCTTTTGATTCCATTCCATTCCATACCATTCCATTCCATTCCATTCCATTCCATTCCATTCCATTCCATTCTATTGCATTCCATTCCATTCAATTCCATTCCGTTCTACTCGGGTTGATTCCAATCTATTCCATTCCATTCTATTCCTTTACATTCCATTCCATTCCATTCCATTCCATTCCATTCCGTTCCATTCCATTCCATTCCATTCCAGTCCATTCCAATCAATTCCATTCTACTCGAGTTGATTCCATTCCATTCCATTCCATTCAATTCCATTCCATTACATTCCATTCCAATCCATTCCATTCTACTCGGGTCGATTCCATTCCATTCCATTCCATTCCATTCCATTCCATTCCATTCCATTCCATTCCATTCCATTCCATTCCATTCCATTAAATTTTATTCCATTCCATTCCATTCCATTCCTTTCCTTTCCATTCCATTCCATTCCATTCCATTCCATTCCATTCCATTCGATTCCATTCCATTCAATTCCATTCCAATCCTTTCCGTTCTACTCGGGTTGATTCCATTCCATTCCATTCCATTCCATTCCATTCCATTCCATTCCATTCCATTCCATTCCATTCGATTGCATTCGATTCCATTCCATTCCATTCCTTTAAATTCCCTTCCATTCCATTCCATTCCATTAAATTCCATTGCATTCCATTCCATTCCATTCCATTCCGTTCTACTCGGGTTGATTCCATTCCATTCCATTCCATTCCATTCCATTCCATTCCATTCGATTCCATTCGAATCCATTCCATTCCATTCCATTCCATTCCATTCCATTCCATTCCATTCGATTCCATTCCATTCCATTCCATTCCAATCCATTCCATTCTACTCGGGTTGATTCCATTCCATTCCATTCCATTCCATTCCATTCCATTCCATTCCATTCAATTCCATTCCATTCCATTCCATTTGATTCCATTCCATTCCATTCCAATCCATTCCATTCTACTCGGGTTGATTTGATTCCATTCCATTCCATTCCAGTCCAGTCCAGTCCATTCCAATCCATTCCATTCTACTCGGGTTGATTCCATTCCATTCCATTCCATTCCATTCCATTCCATTCCATTCCATTCCAATCCATTCCATTCTACTCGGGTTGATTCCATTCCATTCCATTCCATTCTATTCCACTCCATTCCATTTCATTCCATTCCATTCCATTCCATTCCATTCCATTCCATTCCAATCCATTCCATTCTACTCGGGTTGATTTGATTCCATTCCATTCCATTCCATTCCATTCCATTCCATTCCATTCCATTCCAGTCCATTCCAATCCATTCCATTCTACTCGGCTTGATTTGATTCCATTCCATTCCATTCCATTCCATTCCAGTCCATTCCAATCCATTCCATTCTTCTCGGGTTGATTCCATTCCATTCCATTCCATTCCATTCCATTCCATTCCATTCCGTTCTACTCTGGTTGAATTCATTCCTTTCCATTGCATTCCATTCCATTCCATTCCATTCTATGCCATTCGATTCCATTCCATTCCATTTCAATCCATTCCGTTCTACTCGGGTTGATTCCATTCCTTTCCATTCCTTTCCATTCCATTCCATTCCAGTCCATTCCAATCCATTCCATTCTACTCGGGTTGATTCCATTCGATTCCATTCCATTCCATTGGATTCCATTCCATTCCATTCCGTTCCATTCGATTCGATTCCATTCCATTCCAATCCATTCCATTCCATTCCATTCCATTCCATTCCATTCCATTCCTTTCCATTCCATTGGATTCCATTCCATTCCATTCCATTCCATTCCATTCCATTCCATTCCTTTCCATTCCATTCCATTCCATTCCGTTCTACTCGGGTTGATTCCATTCTATTCCATTCCATTCCATTCGATTCCATTCGATTCCATTCGATTCCATTCCATTCCATTCCATTAAATTTCATTACATTCCATTCCATTCCATTCCATTCCATTCCATTCCGTTCGATTCCATTCCATTCCATTCCAATCCAATCCATTCCATTCTACTCGGGTTGATTCCATTCCATTCCATTCCATTCCATTCCATTCCATTCCGTTCCATTGCAATCCATTCCATTCTACTCGGGTTGATTTCATTCCATTCCATTCCATTCCATTCCATTCCATTCCATTCCATTCCTTTCGATTCCATACGATTCCATTCCATTCCATTCCATTCCAATCCATTCCGTTCTACTTGGGTTGATTCCATTCCATTCCATTCCATTCCATTCGATTCCATTCCATTCCATTTCAATCCATTCCATTCTACTCGGGTTGATTCCATTTCATTCCATTCCATTTCATTCCATTCCATTCCATTCCATTACTTTCTTTCCATTCCATTCCATTCCATTCCATTACGTTCTACTCGGGTTGGTTTCATTCCATGCCATTTCTTTCCATTCCATTCCAATCCATTCCGTTCTACTCGAGTTTATTCCATTCCATTCCATTCCATTCCATTCCATTCCATTCCATTCCATTTCAATCCATTCCATTCTACTCGGGTTGATTCCATTCCATTCCATTCCATTCCATTCCATTCCATTCCATTCCATTCCATTCCATTCCATTCCATTCCATTCCATTCCATTCCGTTCTACTCGGGTTGATTCTATTCCATTCCATTCCATTCCATTCCATTCCATTCCATTCCATTCCAGTCCAGTCCATTCCAATCCATTCCATTCTACTCGGTTTGATTCCATTCCATTCCATTCCATTCCATTCCATTCCATTCCATTCCATTCCATTCCTTTCGATTCCATTCCATTCCATTCCATTCCATTCCATTCCATTCCATTCCATTCCATTCTATTGCATTCCATTCCATTCCATTCCATTCCGTTCTACTCGGGTTGATTCCAATCTATTCCATTCCATTCCATTCCGTTACATTCCATTCCATTCCATTCCATTCCATTCCTTTCCATTCCATTCCATTCCATTCCAGTCCATTCCAATCCATTCCATTCTACTCGGGTTGATTCCATTCCATTCCATTCCATTCCATTCCATTCCATTACATTACATTCCATTCCAATCCATTCCATTCTACTCGGGTTGATTCCATTCCATTCCATTCCATTCCATTCCATTCCATTCCATTCCATTCCATTCCATTCCTTTCCTTTCCATTCCATTCCATTCCATTCCATTACGTTCTACTCGGGTTGATTTCATTCCATTCCATTCCATTCCATTCCATTCCATTCCACTCCATTCCATTCCATTCCATTCCATTCCATTTCAATCCATTCCATTCTACTCGGGTTGATTCCATTCCATTCCATTTGATTCCATTCCATTCCATTCCATTCCATTCCATTCCATTCAATTCCATTCTGTTCTACTCGGGTTGATTTCATTCTATTCCATTCCATTCCATTCCCTTCCATTCCATTCCATTCAATTCCATTCGATTCCAATCCATTCCATTCCATTAAATTCCATTCCATTCCATTCCATTCCATTCCATTCCATTCCATTCCATTCCGTTCTACTCGGGTTGATTCCATTCCATTCCATTCCATTCCATTCCATTCCATTCCATTCGATTCCGTTCCATTCCATTCCATTCCAATCCATTCCATTCCAATCCATTCCATTCTACTCCGGTAGATTCCATTCCATTACATTCCTTTCCATTCCATTCCATTCCATTCCATTCCATTCCATTCCATTCGATTCCATTCGATTCCATTCCATTCCATTCCATTCCATTCCATTCCATTCCATTCAATTCCATTCCATTCCATTCCATTCCATTCCATTGCATTCCAATCCATTCCATTCTACTCGGGTTGATTTGATTCCATTCCATTCCATTCCATTCCATTTCATTCCATTCCATTCGATTCCATTCCATTCCAATCCATTCCATTCCATTCCATTCCATTTCATTCCATTCCATTCCATTCCATTCGATTCGATTCCATTCCATTCCATTCCGTTCCATTCCTTTCTATTCGATTCCATTCCATTCCATTCCATTCCATTCCATTCAATTCCATTCCATTCCGTTCTACTCCGGTTCATTCCATTCCATTCCATTCCATTGCATTCTATTCCATTGAATTCCCTTCCTTTCTATTCCATTCCATTCCATTCCATTCCATTCCGTTCTACTCGGGTTGATTCCATTCCATTCCATTCCATTCCATTCCATTCCATTCCATTCGATTCCATTCGATTCCATTCCATTCCATTCCATTCCATTCCAATCCATTCCATTCTACTCGGGTTCATTCCATTCCATTCCATTCCATTCCATTCCATTCCATTCCATTCCATTCCATTCGGTTCCATTCGGTTCCATTCGATTCCATTCCATTTCAATCCATTCCATTCCATTCCGTTCCGTTCAGTTCCGTTTTGTTCGTTCCGTTCTATTCGGGTTGATTCCATTCTATTCCACTCCATTCCATTCGATTCCATTGGTTTCCATTCGATTCCATTCCATTCCATTCCATTCTATTCTATTGAATTCCATTCCATTCCATTCCATTCCATTGTATGCCAATCCATTCCTTTCTACTCGGGTTGATTCCATTCCATTCCATTCCGTTCCACTCCATTCCATTCCTTTCCATTCCATTCCATTTCATTGCATTTCAATCCATTCCATTCTACTCGGGTTGATTCCATTCCATTCCATTCCATTCCATTCCATTCCGTTCCATTCCATTCCAATCCATTCCATTCTACTCGTGTTGATTCCATTCCATTTCTTTCCATTCCATTCCATTCCATTCCATTCCATTCCATTCCATTCCGTTCCGTTCCGTTCCATTCCATTCCATTCCATTCCATTCCATTCCATTCCATTCCATTCCGTTCTACTCGGGTTGATTCCATTCCATTCCATTCCATTCCATTCCATTCCATTCCACTCCATTCCATTCGATTCCATTCCAATCCATTCCATTCCAATCCATTCCATTCTACTCGGGTTGATTCCATTCCATTCCATTCCATTCCATTCCATTCCATTCCGTTCCATTGCAATCCATTCCATTCTACTCGGGTTGATTCCATTCCATTCCATTCCATTCCATTCCATTCCATTCCATTCCAATCCATTCCATTCTACTCGGGTTGATTGCATTCCATTCCATTCCATTCCATTCCATTCCATTCCATTCCATTCCAATCCATTCCATTCTACTCGGGTTGATTCCATTCCATTCAATTCCATTCCATTAAATTTTATTCCATTCCATTCCATTCCATTCCTTTCCATTCCATTCCATTCCATTACGTTCTACTCGGGTTGATTTCATTCCATTCCATTCCATTCCATTAGATTCCATTCCATTCCATTCCTTTCGATTCCATACGATTCCATTCCATTCCATTCCATTCCAATCCATTCCGTTCTACTCGGGTTGATTCCATTCCATTCCATTCCATTCCATTCGATTCCATTCCATTCCATTTCAATCCATTCCATTCTACTCGGGTTGATTCCATTCCATTCCATTCCATTTCATTCCATTCCATTCCATTCCATTACTTTCCTTTCCATTCCATTCCATTCCATTCCATTACGTTCTACTCGGGTTGGTTTCATTCCATGCCATTTCTTTCCATTCCATTCCAATCCATTCCGTTCTACTCGAGTTTATTCCATTCCATTCCATTCCATTCCATTCCATTCCATTCCATTCCATTCCATTTCAATCCATTCCATTCTACTCGGGTTGATTCCATTCCATTCCATTCCATTCCATTCCATTCCATTCCATTCCATTCCATTCCATTCCATTCCATTCGATTCCATTCCATTCCATTCCGTTCTACTCGGGTTGATTCTATTCCATTCCATTCCATTCCATTCCATTCCATTCCATTCCATTCCATTCCATTCCAGTCCAGTCCATTCCAATCCATTCCATTCTACTCGGTTTGATTCCATTCCATTCCATTCCATTCCATTCCATTCCATTCCTTTCGATTCCATTCCATTCCATTCCATTCCATTCCATTCCATTCCATTCCATTCCATTCTATTGCATTCCATTCCATTCCATTCCATTCCGTTCTACTCGGGTTGATTCCAATCTATTCCATTCCATTCCATTCCGTTACATTCCATTCCATTCCATTCCATTCCATTCCTTTCCATTCCATTCCATTCCATTCCAGTCCATTCCAATCCATTCCATTCTACTCGGGTTGATTCCATTCCATTCCATTCCATTCCATTCCATTCCATTCCATTCCATTACATTCCATTCCAATCCATTCCATTCTACTCGGGTTGATTCCATTCCATTCCATTCCATTCCATTCCATTCCATTCCATTCCATTCCATTCGATTCCATTCCTTTCCTTTCCATTCCATTCCATTCCATTCCATTACGTTCTACTCGGGTTGATTTCATTCCATTCCATTCCATTCCATTCCATTCCATTCCACTCCATTCCATTCCATTCCATTCCATTCCATTTCAATCCATTCCATTCTACTCGGGTTGATTCCATTCCATTCCATTTGATTCCATTCCATTCCATTCCATTCCATTCCATTCCATTCCATTCCATTCTGCTCTACTCGGGTTGATTTCATTCTATTCCATTCCATTCCATTCCCTTCCATTCCATTCCATTCAATTCCATTCGATTCCAATCCATTCCATTCCATTAAATTCCATTCCATTCCATTCCATTCCATTCCATTTCATTCCATTCCATTCCATTCCATTCCATTCCGTTCTACTCGGGTTGATTCCATTCCATTCCATTCCATTCCATTCCATTCCATTCCATTCGATTCCGTTCCATTCCATTCCATTCCAATCCATTCCATTCCAATCCATTCCATTCTACTCCGGTAGATTCCATTCCATTACATTCCTTTCCATTCCATTCCATTCCATTCCATTCCATTCCATTCGATTCCATTCGATTCCATTCCATTCCATTCCATTCCATTCCATTCCATTCAATTCCATTCCATTCCATTCCATTCCATTCCATTGCATTCCAATCCATTCCATTCTACTCGGGTTGATTTGATTCCATTCCATTCCATTCCATTCCATTTCATTCCATTCCATTCGATTCCATTCCATTCCAATCCATTCCATTCCATTCCATTCCATTTCATTCCATTCCATTCCATTCCATTCGATTCGATTCCATTCCATTCCATTCCGTTCCATTCCTTTCTATTCGATTCCATTCCATTCCATTCCATTCCATTCCATTCAATTCCATTCCATTCCGTTCTACTCCGGTTCATTCCATTCCATTCCATTCCATTGCATTCTATTCCATTGAATTCCCTTCCTTTCTATTCCATTCCATTCCATTCCATTCCATTCCGTTCTACTCGGGTTGATTCCATTCCATTCCATTCCATTCCATTCCATTCCATTCCATTCCATTCCATTCGATTCCATTCGATTCCATTCCATTCCATTCCATTCCATTCCAATCCATTCCATTCTACTCGGGTTCATTCCATTCCATTCCATTCCATTCCATTCCATTCCATTCCATTCCATTCGGTTCCATTCGGTTCCATTCGATTCCATTCCATTTCAATCCATTCCATTCCATTCCGTTCCGTTCAGTTCCGTTTTGTTCGTTCCGTTCTATTCGGGTTGATTCCATTCTATTCCACTCCATTCCATTCGATTCCATTGGTTTCCATTCGATTCCATTCCATTCCATTCCATTCTATTCTATTGAATTCCATTCCATTCCATTCCATTCCATTGTATTCCAATCCATTCCTTTCTACTCGGGTTGATTCCACTCCATTCCATTCCGTTCCACTCCATTCCATTCCTTTCCATTCCATTCCATTTCATTGCATTTCAATCCATTCCATTCTACTCGGGTTGATTCCATTCCATTCCATTCCATTCCATTCCATTCCATTCCATTCCATTCCAATCCATTCCATTCTACTCGTGTTGATTCCATTCCATTTCTTTCCATTCCATTCCATTCCATTCCATTCCATTCCATTCCATTCCATTCCGTTCCTTTCCATTCCATTCCATTCCATTCCATTCCATTCCATTCCATTCCATTCCGTTCTACTCGGGTTGATTCCATTCCATTCCATTCCATTCCATTCCATTCCATTCCATTCCATTCGATTCCATTCCAATCCATTCCATTCCAATCCATTCCATTCTACTCGGGTAGATTCCATTCCATTCCATTCCATTCCATTCCATTGCATTCCATTCCATTCCATTCCATTGCATTCCATTCCATTCCATTTGATTCCATTCGATTCCATTCCATTCCATTCCATTCCAATCCATTCCATTCTCCTCGGGTTGATTCCATTCCATTCCATTCCATTCCATTCCATTCCATTCCATTCCATTCCATTCCAATCCATTCCATTCTACTCGGGTTGATTCCATTCCATTCCATTCCATTCCATTCCATTCCATTCCATTCCATTCCATTCAATTCCATTCCATTCCATTCCATTCCATTCTATACCATTCCATTCCATTCGATTCCATTCGATTCCATTCCATTCCATTCCATTAAATTCCATTCCATTCCATTCCATTCCATTCCATTCCATTCCATTCCATTCCATTCCACTCCATTCCATTCCATTCCGTTCTACTCGGGTTGATTCCATTCCATTCCATTCCATTCCATTCCATTCCATTCCATTCCATTCCATTCCATTCCATTCCATTCGATTCCATTCAATTCCATTCCATTCCATTCCATTCCAATCCAGTCCATTGTACTCGGGTTGATTTGATTCCATTCCATTCCATTCCATTCCATTCCATTCCATTCCATTCGATTCCATTCCATTCCATTCCAATCCATTCCATTCAACTCGGGTTGATTTGATTCCATTCCATTCCATTCCATTCCATTCCATTCCATTCCATTCCATTCGATTCCATTCGATTCCATTCCATTCCATTCCATTAAATTCCATTCCATTCCATTCCATTCCATTCCATTCCATTCCATTCCATTCCGTTCCATTCCGTTCTACTCGGGTTGATTCCATTCCATTCCATTCCATTCCATTCCATTCCATTCCATTCCATTCGATTCCATTCAATTCCATTCCATTCCATTCCGTTCCATTCCAATCCATTCCATTCTACTCGGGTTTATTCCATTCCATTCCATTCCATTCCATTCCATTCCATTCCATTCCAATCCATTCCATTCTACTCGGGTTGATTCCATTCCATTCCATTCCATTCCATTCCATTCCATTCCAATCCATTCCATTCTACTTGTGTTGATTCCATTCCATTCCATTCCATTCCATTCCATTCCATTCCATTCCATTCCATTCCATTCCATTCGGTTCCATTCCATTCCATTCCATTCCATTCCATTAAATTTTATTCCATTCCATTCCATTCCATTCCATTCCATTCCATTCCATTCCATTCCAATCCATTCCGTTTTTCTCGGGTTGATTCCATTCCATTCCATTCCATTCAATTCGATTCCATTCCATTCCATTTCAATCCATTCCATTCTACTCGGGTTGATTCCATTCCATTCCATTCCATTCCATTCCATTCCATTCCATTCCATTCCATTCCATTCCAATCCATTCCATTCTACTCGGGTTGATTCCATTCCATTCCATTCCATTCCATTCCATTCCATTCCATTCCATTCCAATCCATTCCATTCAACTCGGGTTGATTCCTTTCAATTCCATTCCATTCCATTCCATTCCATTAAATTTTATTCCATTCCATTCCATTCCATTCCTTTCCATTCCATTCCATTCCATTCCATTCCATTCCATTACGTTCTACTCGGGTTGATTTCATTCCATTCATTCCATTCCATTCCATTCCATTCCATTCCATTCCATTCCTTTCGATTCCATTCCATTCCATTCCATTCCATTCCATTCCATTCCATTCCATTCCATTCCATTCCATTCCATTCTATTGCATTCCATTCCATTCCATTCCTTTCCGTTCTACTCGGGTTGATTCCAATCTATTCCATTCCATTCCATTCCGTTACATTCCATTCCATTCCATTCCATTCCATTCCGTTCCATTCCATTCCATTCCATTCCAGTCCATTCCAATCCATTCCATTCTACTCTGGTTGATTCCATTCCATTCCATTCAATTCCATTCCATTCCATTGCATTACATTCCAATCCATTCCATTCTAATCGGGTTGATTCCATTCCATTCCATTCCATTCCATTCCATTCCATTCCATTCCATTCCATTCCATTCCATCCCTTTCGATTCCATTCCATTCCATTCCATTCCATTCCATTCCATTAAATTTTATTCCATTCCATTCCATTCCATTCCTTTCCTTTCCATTCCATTCCATTCTATTCCATTCGATTCCATTCCATTCCATTCCATTCCAATCCATTCCGTTCTACTCGGGTTGATTCCATTCCATTCCATTCCATTCCATTCCATTCCATTCCATTCCATTCCTTTCCATTCCTTTAAATTCCCTTTCATTCCATTCCATTCCATTAAATTCCATTGCATTCCATTCCATTCCATTCCGTTCTACTCGGGTTGATTCCATTCCATTCCATTCCATTCCATTCCATTCCATTCCATTCCATTCCATTCCATTCCATTTGATTCCATTCCATTCCATTCCATTCCATTCGATTCCATTCCATTCCATTCCAATCCATTCCGTTCTACTCGAGTTTATTCCATTCCATTCCATTCCATTCCATTCCATTCCATTCCATTCCATTTCAATCCATTCCATTCTACTCGGGTTGATTCCATTCCATTCCATTCCATTCCATTCCATTCCATTCCATTCCATTCCATTCCATTCCATTCCATTCCATTCCATTCGATTCCATTCCATTCCATTCCGTTCTACTCGGGTTGATTCTATTCCATTCCATTCCATTCCATTCCATTCCATTCCATTCCATTCCAGTCCAGTCCATTCCAATCCATTCCATTCTACTCGGTTTGATTCCATTCCATTCCATTCCATTCCATTCCATTCCATTCCATTCCTTTCGATTCCATTCCTTTCCATTCCATTCCATTCCATTACATTCCATTCCATTCTATTGCATTCCATTCCATTCCATTCCATTCCGTTCTACTCGGGTTGATTCCAATCTATTCCATTCCATTCCATTCCGTTACATTCCATTCCATTCCATTCCATTCCATTCCTTTCCATTCCATTCCATTCCATTCCAGTCCATTCCAATCCATTCCATTCTACTCGGGTTGATTCCATTCCATTCCATTCCATTCCATTCCATTACATTACATTCCATTCCAATCCATTCCATTCTACTCGGGTTGATTCCATTCCATTCCATTCCATTCCATTCCATTCCATTCCATTCCATTCCATTCCATTCCATTCCTTTCCTTTCCATTCCATTCCATTCCATTCCATTACGTTCTACTCGGGTTGATTTCATTCCATTGCATTCCATTCCATTCCATTCCATTCCATTCCATTCCATTCCATTCCATTCCATTTCAATCCATTCCATTCTACTCGGGTTGATTCCATTCCATTTCATTTGATTCCATTCCATTCCATTCCATTCCATTCCATTCCATTCCATTCCATTCTGTTCTACTCGGGTTGATTTCATTCTATTCCATTCCATTCCCTTCCCTTCCATTCCATTCCATTCAATTCCATTCGATTCCAATCCATTCCATTCCATTCCATTCCATTCCATTCCATTCCATTCGATTCCATTCCATTCCATTCCATTCCAATCCATTCCATTCCAGTCCATTCCATTCTACTCCGGTAGATTCCATTCCATTACATTCCTTTCCATTCCATTCCATTCCATTCCATTCCATTCCATTCGATTCCATTCCATTCCATTCCATTCCATTCCATTCCATTCCATTCCATTCAATTCCATTCCATTCCATTCCATTCCATTCCATTGCATTCCAATCCATTCCATTCTACTCGGGTTGATTTGATTCCATTCAATTCCATTCCATTCCGTTTCATTCCATTCCATTCGATTCCATTCCATTCCAATCCATTCCATTCCATTTCATTCCATTTCATTCCATTCCATTCGATTCGATTCCATTCCATTCCATTCCGTTCCATTCCTTTCTATTCGATTCCATTCCATTCCATTCCATTCCATTCCATTCAATTCCATTCCATTCCGTTCTACTCCGGTTCATTCCATTCCATTCCATTCCATTGCATTCTATTCCATTGAATTCCCTTCCTTTCTATTCCATTCCAATCCATTCCATTCCATTCCGTTCTACTCCGGTTCATTCCATTCCATTCCATTCCATTCCATTCCATTCCATTCCATTCCATTCCATTCCATTCGGTTGCATTCGGTTCCATTCGATTCCATTCCATTTCAATCCATTCCATTCCATTCCGTTCCGTTCAGTTCCGATTTGTTCGTTCCGTTCTATTCGGGTTGATTCCATTCTATTCCACTCCATTCCATTCGATTCCATTGGTTTCCATTCGATTCCATTCCATTCCATTCCATTCTATTCTATTGAATTCCATTCCATTCCATTCCATTCCATTGTATTCCAATCCATTCCTTTCTACTCGGGTTGATTCCATTCCATTCCATTCCGTTCCACTCCATTCCATTCCTTTCCATTCCATTCCATTTCATTGCATTTCAATCCATTCCATTCTACTCGGGTTGATTCCATTCCATTCCATTCCATTCCATTCCATTCCATTCCATTCCATTCCATTCCATTCCATTCCATTCCGTTCCGTTCCGTTCCATTCCATTCCATTCCATTCCATTCCATTCCATTCCATTCCGTTCTACTCGGGTTTATTCCATTCCATTCCATTCCATTCCATTCCATTCCATTCGATTCCATTCCAATCCATTCCATTCCAATCCATTCCATTCTACTCGGGTAGATTCCATTCCATTCCATTCCATTCCATTCCATTCCATTCCATTCCATTCCATTCCATTCCATTCCGTTTGATTCCATTCGATTCCATTCCATTCCATTCCATTCCAATCCATTCCATTCTCCTCGGGTTGATTCCATTCCATTCCATTCCATTCCATTCCATTCCATTCCATTCCATTCCATTCCAATCCATTCCATTCTACTCGGGTTGATTCCATTCCATTCCATTCCATTCCATTCCATTCCATTCCATTCAATTCCATTCCATTCCATTCCATTCCATTCTATACCATTCCATTCCATTCGATTCCATTCGATTCCATTCCATTCCATTCCATTCCACTCCATTCCATTCCATTCCGTTCTACTCGGGTTGATTCCATTCCATTCCATTCCATTCCATTCCATTCGATTCAATTCAATTCCATTCCATTCCATTCCATTCCAATCCAGTCCATTGTACTCGGGTTGATTTGATTCCATTCCATTCCATTCCATTCCATTCCATTCCATTCCATTCCATTCCATTCCATTCCATTCCAATCCATTCCATTCAACTCGGGTTGATTTGATTCCATTCCATTCCATTCCATTCCATTCCATTCCATTCGATTCCATTCGATTCCATTCCATTCCATTCCATTAAATTCCATTCCATTCCATTCCATTCCATTCCATTCCATTCCATTCCATTCCATTCCATTCCATTCCATTCCGTTCTACTCGGGTTGATTCCATTCCATTCCATTCCATTCCATTCCATTCCATTCCATTCCATTCCATTCCATTCCATTCGATTCCATTCAATTCCATTCCATTCCATTCCGTTCCATTCCAATCCATTCCATTCTACTCGGGTTTATTCCATTCCATTCCATTCCATTCCATTCCATTCCATTCCATTCCAATCCATTCCATTCTACTCGGGTTGATTCCATTCCATTCCATTCCATTCCATTCCATTCCATTCCATTCCTTTCCGTTCCATTCCAATCCATTCCATTCTACTCGGGTTGATTCCATTCCATTCCATTCCATTCCATTCCATTCCATTCCATTCCACTCCATTCCAATCCATTCCATTCAACTCGGGTTGATTCCATTCCATTCCATTCCATTCCATTCCATTCCATTCCGTTCCATTCCAATCCATTCCATTCTACTCGGGTTGATTCCATTCCATTCCATTCCATTCCATTCCATTCCATTCCATTCCATTCCAATCCATTCCATTCAACTCGGGTTGATTCCATTCAATTCCATTCCATTCCATTCCATTCCATTAAATTTTATTCCATTCCATTCCATTCCATTCCTTTCCATTCCATTCCATTCCATTACGTTCTACTCGGGTTGATTTCATTCCATTCCATTCCATTCCATTCCATTCCATTCCATTCCATTCCATTCCATTCCATTCCTTTCCATTCCATTCCATTCCTTTCGATTCCAGTCCATTCCAATCCATTCCATTCTACTCGGGTTGATTCCATTCCATTCCATTCCATTCCATTCCATTCCATTCCATTCCATTCCATTCCATTCCTTTCGATTCCATTCCATTCCATTCCATTCCATTCCATTCCATTCCATTCCATTCCATTCCATTCCATTCCATTCTATTGCATTCCATTCCATTCCATTCCATTCTGTTCTACTCGGGTTGATTCCAATCTATTCCATTCCATTCCATTCCGTTACATTCCATTCCATTCCATTCCATTCCATTCCGTTGCATTCCATTCCATTCCATTCCAGTCCATTCCAATCCATTCCATTCTACTCGGGTTGATTCCATTCCATTCCATTCCATTCCATTCCATTCCATTCCAATCCATTCCATTCTACTTGTGTTGATTCCATTCCATTCCATTCCATTCCATTCCATTCCATTCCATTCCATTCCATTCCATTCGGTTCCATTCCATTCCATTCCATTCCATTCCATTAAATTTTATTCCATTCCATTCCATTCCATTCCATTCCATTCCATTCCAATCCATTCCGTTTTTCTCGGGTTGATTCCATTCCATTCCATTCCATTCAATTCGATTCCATTCCATTCCATTTCAATCCATTCCATTCTACTCGGGTTGATTCCATTCCATTCCATTCCATTCCATTCCATTCCATTCCATTCCATTCCATTCCATTCCATTCCAATCCATTCCATTCTACTCGGGTTGATTCCATTCCATTCCATTCCATTCCATTCCATTCCATTCCATTCCATTCCATTCCATTCCAATCCATTCCATTCAACTCGGGTTGATTCCTTTCAATTCCATTCCATTCCATTCCATTCCATTAAATTTTATTCCATTCCATTCCATTCCATTCCTTTCCTTTCCATTCCATTCCATTCCATTCCATTCGATTCCATTCCATTCCATTCCATTCCAATCCATTCCGTTCTACTCGGGTTGATTCCATTCCATTCCATTCCATTCCATTCCATTCCATTCCATTCCATTCCATTCCATTCCATTCCATTCCTTTAAATTCCCTTCCATTCCATTCCATTCCATTAAATTCCATTGCATTCCATTCCATTCCATTCCGTTCTACTCGGGTTGATTCCATTCCATTCCATTCCATTCCATTCCATTCCATTCCATTCCATTCCATTCCATTCCATTTGATTCCATTCCATTCCATTCCATTCCATTCGATTCCATTCCATTCCATTCCAATCCATTCCATTCTACTCGGGTTGATTTGATTCCATTCCATTCCACTCCATTCCATTCCAGTCCAGTCCAGTCCATTCCAATCCATTCCATTCTACTCGGGTTGATTCCATTCCATTCCATTCCATTCCATTCCAATCCATTCCATTCTACTCGGGTTGATTCCATTCCATTCCATTCCATTCTATTCCACTCCATTCCATTTCATTCCATTCCATTCCATTCCATTCCATTCCATTCCAATCCATTCCATTCTACTCGGGTTGATTTGATTCCATTCCATTCCATTCCATTCCATTCCATTCCATTCCATTCCATTCCATTCCATTCCATTCCAATCCATTCCATTCTACTCGGCTTGATTTGATTCCATTCCATTCCATTCCATTCCATTCCAGTCCATTCCAATCCATTCCATTCTTCTCGGGTTGATTCCATTCCATTCCATTCCATTCCTTTCCTTTCCATTCCGTTCTACTCTGGTTGAATTCATTCCTTTCCATTGCATTCCATTCCATTCCATTCCATTCTATGCCATTCGATTCCATTCCATTCCATTTCAATCCATTCCGTTCTACTCGGGTTGATTCCATTCCATTCCATTCCATTCCATTCCATTCCATTCCAGTCCATTCCAATCCATTCCATTCTACTCGGGTTGATTCCATTCGATTCCATTCCGTTCCATTGGATTCCATTCCATTCCATTCCATTCCATTCCGTTCCATTCGATTCGATTCCATTCCATTCCAATCCATTCCATTCCATTCCATTCCATTCCATTCCATTCCTTTCCATTCCATTGGATTCCATTCCATTCCATTCTATTCCATTCCATTCCATTCCATTCCATTCCATTCCATTCCATTCCATTCCATTCCATTCCATTCCATTCTATTGCATTCCATTCCATTCCATTCCATTCTGTTCTACTCGGGTTGATTCCAATCTATTCCATTCCATTCCATTCCGTTACATTCCATTCCATTCCATTCCATTCCATTCCGTTGCATTCCATTCCATTCCATTCCAGTCCATTCCAATCCATTCCATTCTACTCGGGTTGATTCCATTCCATTCCATTCCATTCCATTCCATTCCATTCCAATCCATTCCATTCTACTTGTGTTGATTCCATTCCATTCCATTCCATTCCATTCCATTCCATTCCATTCCATTCCATTCCATTCGGTTCCATTCCATTCCATTCCATTCCATTCCATTAAATTTTATTCCATTCCATTCCATTCCATTCCATTCCATTCCATTCCAATCCATTCCGTTTTTCTCGGGTTGATTCCATTCCATTCCATTCCATTCAATTCGATTCCATTCCATTCCATTTCAATCCATTCCATTCTACTCGGGTTGATTCCATTCCATTCCATTCCATTCCATTCCATTCCATTCCATTCCATTCCATTCCATTCCAATCCATTCCATTCTACTCGGGTTGATTCCATTCCATTCCATTCCATTCCATTCCATTCCATTCCATTCCATTCCATTCCATTCCAATCCATTCCATTCAACTCGGGTTGATTCCTTTCAATTCCATTCCATTCCATTCCATTCCATTAAATTTTATTCCATTCCATTCCATTCCATTCCTTTCCATTCCATTCCATTCCATTCCATTCCATTACGTTCTACTCGGGTTGATTTCATTCCATTCAATTCCATTCCATTCCATTCCATTCCATTCCATTCCATTCCTTTCGATTCCATTCCATTCCATTCCATTCCATTCCATTCCATTCCATTCCATTCCATTCTATTGCATTCCATTCCATTCCATTCCTTTCCGTTCTACTCGGGTTGATTCCAATCTATTCCATTCCATTCCATTCCGTTACATTCCATTCCATTCCATTCCATTCCATTCCGTTCCATTCCATTCCAATCCATTCCAGTCCATTCCAATCCATTCCATTCTACTCGGGTTGATTCCATTCCATTCCATTCAATTCCATTCCATTCCATTACTTTCCATTCCAATCCATTCCATTCTAATCGGGTTGATTCCATTCCATTCCATTCCATTCCATTCCATTCCATTCCATTCCATTCCATTCCATCCCTTTCGATTCCATTCCATTCCATTCCATTCCATTCCATTCCATTAAATTTTATTCCATTCCATTCCATTCCATTCCTTTCCTTTCCATTCCATTCCATTCCATTCCATTCGATTCCATTCCATTCCATTCCATTCCAATCCATTCCGTTCTACTCGGGTTGATTCCATTCCATTCCATTCCATTCCATTCCATTCCATTCCATTCCATTCCATTCCATTCCATTCCATTCCATTCCATTCCATTCCTTTAAATTCCCTTCCATTCCATTCCATTCCATTAAATTCCATTGCATTCCATTCCATTCCATTCCGTTCTACTCGGGTTGATTCCATTCCATTCCATTCCATTCCATTCCATTCCATTCCATTCCATTCCATTCCATTCCATTTGATTCCATTCCATTCCATTCCATTCCATTCGATTCCATTCCATTCCATTCCAATCCATTCCATTCTACTCGGGTTGATTTGATTCCATTCCATTCCACTCCATTCCATTCCAGTCCAGTCCAGTCCATTCCAATCCATTCCATTCTACTCGGGTTGATTCCATTCCATTCCATTCCATTCCATTCCAATCCATTCCATTCTACTCGGGTTGATTCCATTCCATTCCATTCCATTCTATTCCACTCCATTCCATTTCATTCCATTCCATTCCATTCCATTCCATTCCATTCCAATCCATTCCATTCTACTCGGGTTGATTTGATTCCATTCCATTCCATTCCATTCCATTCCATTCCATTCCATTCCATTCCATTCCATTCCAATCCATTCCATTCTACTCGGCTTGATTTGATTCCATTCCATTCCATTCCATTCCATTCCAGTCCATTCCAATCCATTCCATTCTTCTCGGGTTGATTCCATTCCATTCCATTCCATTCCTTTCCTTTCCATTCCGTTCTACTCTGGTTGAATTCATTCCTTTCCATTGCATTCCATTCCATTCCATTCCATTCTATGCCATTCGATTCCATTCCATTCCATTTCAATCCATTCCGTTCTACTCGGGTTGATTCCATTCCATTCCATTCCATTCCATTCCATTCCATTCCAGTCCATTCCAATCCATTCCATTCTACTCGGGTTGATTCCATTCGATTCCATTCCGTTCCATTGGATTCCATTCCATTCCATTCCATTCCATTCCGTTCCATTCGATTCGATTCCATTCCATTCCAATCCATTCCATTCCATTCCATTCCATTCCATTCCATTCCTTTCCATTCCATTGGATTCCATTCCATTCCATTCTATTCCATTCCATTCCATTCCATTCCATTCCATTCCTTTCCATTCCATTCCATTCCATTCCGTTCTACTCGGGTTGATTCCATTCTATTCCATTCCATTCCATTCGATTCCATTCGATTCCATTCGATTCCATTCCATTCCATTCCATTAAATTTCATTCCATTCCATTCCATTCCATTCCATTCCATTCCGTTCGATTCCATTCCATTCCATTCCAATCCAATCCATTCCATTCTACTCGGGTTGATTCCATTCCATTCCATTCCATTCCATTCCATTCCATTCCATTCCGTTCCATTCCAATCCATTCCATTCTACTCGGGTTGAGTCCATTCCATTCCATTCCATTCCATTCCATTCCATTCCAATCCATTCCATTCAACTCGGGTTGATTCCATTCAATTCCATTCCATTCCATTCCATTCCATTCCATTCCATTCCATTAAATTTTATTCCATTCCATTCCATTCCATTCCTTTCCATTCCATTCCATTCCATTACGTTCTACTCGGGTTGATTTCATTCCATTCCATTCCATTCCATTCCATTCCATTCCATTCCATTCCATTCCATTCCTTTCGATTCCATACGATTCCATTCCATTCCATTCCATTCCAATCCATTCCGTTCTACTCGGGTTGATTCCATTCCATTCCATTCCATTCCATTCGATTCCATTCCATTCCATTTCAATCCATTCCATTCTACTCGGGTTGATTCCATTCCATTCCATTCCATTCCATTCCATTCCATTCAATTCCATTCCATCCATTCCAGTCCATTCCAATCCATTCCATTCTACTCGGGTTGATTCCATTCCATTCCATTCCATTCCATTCCATTCCATTCCATTCCATTCCATTCCATTCCATTCCTTTCGATTCCATTCCATTCCATTCCATTCCATTCCATTCCATTCCATTCCATTCCATTCCATTCTATTGCATTCCATTCCATTCCATTCCATTCCGTTCTACTCGGGTTGATTCCAATCTATTCCATTCCATTCTATTCCGTTACATTCCATTCCATTCCATTCCATTCCATTCCGTTCCATTCCATTCCATTCCATTCCAGTCCATTCCAATCCATTCCATTCTACTCGGGTTGATTCCATTCCATTCCATTCCATTCCATTACATTCCATTCCAATCCATTCCATTCTACTTGGGTTGATACCATTCCATTCCATTCCATTCCATTCCATTCCATTCCATTCCATTCCATTCCATTCGATTCCATTCCATTCCATTCCATTCCATTAAATTTTATTCCATTCAATTCCATTCCATTCTTTCCTTTGCATTCCATTCCATTCCATTCCATTACGTTCTACTCGGGTTGATTTCATTCCATTCCATTCCATTCCATTCCATTCCATTCCATTCCATTCCATTCCATTCCAATCCATTCCGTTCCACTCGGGTTGATTCCATTCCATTCCATTCGATTCCATTCCATTCCATTTCAATCCATTCCATTCTACTCGGGTTGATTCCATTCCATTCCATTCCATTCCATTCCATTCCATTCCATTCCATTCGATTCCATTCCATTCCATTCCGTTCTACTCGGGTTGATTCTATTCCATTCCATTCCATTCCATTCCATTCCATTCCATTCCAGTCCATTCCAATCCATTCCATTCTACTGGGTTTGATTCCATTCCGTTCCATTCCATTCCATTCCATTCCATTCCATTCCATTCCATTCCATTCCATTCCTTTCGATTCCATTCCATTCCATTCCATTCCATTCCATTCCATTCCATTCCATTCCATTCCATTCCATTCCATTCTATTGCATTCCATTCCATTCCATTCCATTCCATTCCGTTCTACTCGGGTTGATTCCAATCTATTCCATTCCATTCCATTCCGTTACATTCCATTCCATTCCATTCCATTCCATTCCATTCCGTTCCATTCCATTCCTTTCCATTCCAGTCCATTCCAATCCATTCCATTCTACTCGGGTTGATTCCATTCCATTCCATTCCATTCCATTCCATTCCATTCCATTCCATCACATTCCATTCCAATCCATTCCATTCTACTCGGGTTGATTCCATTCCATTCCATTCCATTCCATTCCATTCCATTCCATTCCATTCCATTAAATTTTATTCCATTCCATTCCATTCCATTCCTTTCCATTCCATTCCATTCCATTACGTTCTACTCGGGTTGATTTCATTCCATTCCATTCCATTCCATTCCATTCCATTCCATTCCATTCCTTTCGATTCCATACGATTCCATTCCATTCCTTTCCATTCCAATCCATTCCGTTCTACTCGGGTTGATTCCATTCCATTCCATTCCATTCCATTCGATTCCATTCCATTCCATTTCAATCCATTCCATTCTACTCGGGTTGATTCCATTCCATTCCATTCCATTCCATTCCATTCAATTCCATTCCATTCCATTCCAGTCCATTCCAATCCATTCCATTCTACTCGGGTTGATTTTATTCCATTCCATTCCATTCCATTCCATTCCATTCCATTCCATTCCTTTCGATTATATTCCGTTCCATTCCATTCCATTCCATTCCATTCCATTCCATTCCATTCCATTCTATTGCATTCCATTCCATTCCATTCCATTCCGTTCTACTCGGGTTGATTCCAATCTATTCCATTCCATTCTATTCCGTTACGTTCCATTCCATTCCATTCCATTCCATTCCGTTCCATTCCATTCCATTCCATTCCAGTCCATTCCAATCCATTCCATTCTACTCGGGTTGATTCCAATCCATTCCATTCCATTCCATTCCATTCCATTCCAATCCATTCCATTCTACTTGGGTTGATACCATTCCATTCCATTCCATTCCATTCCATTCCATTCCATTCCATTCCATTCCATTCCATTCCATTCGATTCAATTCCATTCCATTCCATTCCATTAAATTTTATTCCATTCCATTCCATTCCATTCCTTTCCTTTCCATTCCATTCCATTCCATTCCATTACGTTCTACTCGGGTTGATTTCATTCCATTCCATTCCATTCCATTCCATTCCAATCCATTCCGTTCTACTCGGGTTGATTCCATTCCATTCCATTCCATTCCATTCAATTCCATTCCATTCCATTCCATTCCATTCCATTCCATTCCATTAAATTTTATTCCATTCCATTCCATTCCATTCCTTTCCATTCCATTCCATTCCATTACGTTCTACTCGGGTTGATTTCATTCCATTCCATTCCATTCCATTCCATTCCATTCCATTCCATTCCATTCCATTCCTTTCGATTCCATACGATTCCATTCCATTCCATTCCATTCCAATCCATTCCGTTCTACTCGGGTTGATTCCATTCCATTCCATTCCATTCCATTCGATTCCATTCCATTCCATTTCAATCCATTCCATTCTACTCGGGTTGATTCCATTCCATTCCATTCCATTCCATTCCATTCAATTCCATTCCATTCCATTCCAGTCCATTCCAATCCATTCCATTCTACTCGGGTTGATTCCATTCGATTCCATTCCATTCCATTCCATTCCATTCCATTCCATTCCTTTCGATTCCATTCCATTCCATTCCATTCCATTCCATTCCATTCCATTCCATTCCATTCCATTCCATTCCATTCCATTCTATTGCATTCCATTCCATTCCATTCCATTCCGTTCTACTCGGGTTGATTCCAATCTATTCCATTCCATTCTATTCCGTTACGTTCCATTCCATTCCATTCCATTCCATTCCGTTCCATTCCATTCCATTCCATTCCAGTCCATTCCAATCCATTCCATTCTACTCGGGTTGATCCCAATCCATTCCATTCCATTCCATTCCATTCCATTCCATTCCATTCCAATCCATTCCATTCTACTTGGGTTGATACCATTCCATTCCATTCCATTCCATTCCATTCCATTCCATTCCATTCCATTCCATTCCATTCGATTTCATTCCATTCCATTCCATTCCATTAAATTTTATTCCATTCCATTCCATTCCATTCCTTTCCTTTCCATTCCATTCCATTCCATTCCATTACGTTCTACTCGGGTTCATTTCATTCCATTCCATTCCATTCCATTCCATTCCAATCCATTCCGTTCTACTCGGGTTGATTCCATTCCATTCCATTCCATTCCATTCCATTCCATTCCATTCCATTCCATTCCATTCCATTCCATTCCATTAAATTTTATTCCATTCCATTCCATTCCATTCCTTTCCATTCCATTCCATTCCATTACGTTCTACTCGGGTTGATTTCATTCCATTCCATTCCATTCCATTCCATTCCATTCCATTCCATTCCATTCCATTCCTTTCGATTCCATACGATTCCATTCCATTCCATTCCATTCCAATCCATTCCGTTCTACTCGGGTTGATTCCATTCCATTCCATTCCATTCCATTCGATTCCATTCCATTCCATTTCAATCCATTCCATTCTACTCGGGTTGATTCCATTCCATTCCATTCCATTCCATTCCATTCCATTCAATTCCATTCCATTCCATTCCAGTCCATTCCAATCCATTCCATTCTACTCGGGTTGATTCCATTCCATTCCATTCCATTCCATTCCATTCCATTCCATTCCATTCCATTCCATTCCTTTCGATTCCATTCCATTCCATTCCATTCCATTCCATTCCATTCCATTCCATTCCATTCCATTCCATTCCATTCCATTCTATTGCATTCCATTCCATTCCATTCCATTCCGTTCTACTCGGGTTGATTCCAATCTATTCCATTCCATTCTATTCCGTTACATTCCATTCCATTCCATTCCATTCCATTCCGTTCCATTCCATTCCATTCCATTCCAGTCCATTCCAATCCATTCCATTCTACTCGGGTTGATTCCATTCCATTCCATTCCATTCCATTACATTCCATTCCAATCCATTCCATTCTACTTGGGTTGATACCATTCCATTCCATTCCATTCCATTCCATTCCATTCCATTCGATTCCATTCCATTCCATTCCATTCCATTAAATTTTATTCCATTCCATTCCATTCCATTCCTTTCCTTTCCATTCCATTCCATTCCATTCCATTACGTTCTACTCGGGTTGATGTCATTCCATTCCATTCCATTCCATTCCATTCCATTCCATTCCATTCCATTCCAATCCATTCCGTTCTACTCGGGTTGATTCCATTCCATTCCATTCCATTCCATTCCTTTCGATTTCATTCCATTCCATTTCAATCCATTCCATTCTACTCGGGTTGATTCCATTCCATTCCATTAAATTCCATTCCATTCCTTTCCATTCCATTCCATTCGATTCCATTCCATTCCATTCCGTTCTACTCGGGTTGATTCTATTCCATTCCATTCCATTCCATTCCATTCCATTCCATTCCATTCCATTCCATTCCATTCCAGTCCATTCCAATCCATTCCATTCTACTCGGGTTGATTCCATTCCATTCCATTTGATTCCATTCCATTCCATTCCATTACATTACATTCCATTCTGTTCTACTCGGGTTGATTTCATTCTATTCCATTCCATTCCATTCCCTTCCATTCCATTCCATTCAATTCCATTCGATTCCAATCTATTCCATTCCATTAAATTCCATTCCATTCCATTCCATTCCATTCCATTCCATTCCATTCCATTCCATTCCATTCCATTCCATTCCATTCCGTTCTACTCGGGTTGATTCCATTCCATTCCATTTCATTCCATTCCATTCCATTCGATTCCATTCCATTCCATTCCATTCCAATCCATTCCATTCCAATCCATTCCATTCTACTCGGGTAGATTCCATTCCATTACATTCCTTTCCATTCCATTCCATTCCATTCCATTCCATTCCATTCGATTACATTCGATTCCATTCCATTCCATTCCATTAAATTCCATTCCATTCCATTCCATTCCATTCCATTCCATTCCATTCCATTCCATTCCATTCCATTCCATTCTACTCGGGTTGATTCCATTCCATTCCATTCCATTCCATTCCATTCCATTCCATTCAATTCCATTCCATTCCATTCCATTCCATTCCATTGCATTCCAATCCATTCCATTCTACTCGGGTTGATTTGATTCCATTCCATTCCATTCCATTCCATTTCATTCCATTCCATTCGATTCCATTCCATTCCAATCCATTCCATTCCATTCCATTCCATTTCATTTCATTCCATTCCATTCCATTCCATTCCATTCGATTCCATTCAATTCCATTCCGTTCCATTCCTTTCTATTCGATTCCATTCCATTCCATTCCATTCCATTCCATTCCATTCCATTCCATTCCATTCCGTTCTACTCGGGTTGATTCCATTCCATTCCATTCCATTCCATTGCATTCCATTCCATTCCATTCCATTCCATTCCATTCCATTCGATTCCATTCCATTCCATTCTATTGCATTCCATTCCATTCCATTCCATTCCATTCCGTTCTAGTCGGGTTGATTCCAATCTATTCCATTCCATTCCATTCCGTTACATTCCATTCCATTCCATTCCATTCCATTCCATTCCGTTCCATTCCATTCCTTTCCATTCCAGTCCATTCCAATCCATTCCATTCTACTCGGGTTGATTCCATTCCATTCCATTCCATTCCATTCCATTCCATTACATTCCATTCCAATCCATTCCATTCTACTCGGGTTGATTCCATTCCATTCCATTCCATTCCATTCCATTCCATTCCATTCCATTCCATTCCATTAAATTTTATTCCATTCCATTCCATTCCATTCCTTTCCATTCCATTCCATTCCTTTCGATTCCATACGATTCCATTCCATTCCATTCCAATCCAATCCATTCCGTTCTACTCGGGTTGATTCCATTCCATTCCATTCCATTCCATTCGGTTCCATTCCATTCCATTTCAATCCATTCCATTCTACTCGGGTTGATTCCATTCCATTCCATTCCATTCCATTCCATTCAATTCCATTCCATTCCATTCCAGTCCATTCCAATCCATTCCATTCTACTCGGGTTGATTCCATTCCATTCCATTCCATTCCATTCCATTCCATTCCATTCCATTCCATTCCATTCCATTCCATTCCTTTCGATTCCATTCCATTCCATTCCATTCCATTCCATTCCATTCCATTCCATTCCATTACGTTCTACTCGGGTTGATATCATTCCATTCCATTCCATTCCATTCCATTCCATTCCATTCCATTCCATTCCATTCCAATCCATTCCGTTCTACTAGGGTTGATTCCATTCCATTCCATTCCATTCCATTCCTTTCGATTTCATTCCATTCCATTTCAATCCATTCCATTCTACTCGGGTTGATTCCATTCCATTCCATTAAATTCCATTCCATTCCTTTCCATTCCATTCCATTCGATTCCATTCCATTCCATTCCGTTCTACTCGGGTTGATTCTATTCCATTCCATTCCATTCCATTCCATTCCATTCCATTCCATTCCATTCCATTCCATTCCAGTCCATTCCAATCCATTCCATTCTACTCGGGTTGATTCCATTCCATTCCATTTGATTCCATTCCATTCCATTCCATTACATTACATTCCATTCTGTTCTACTCGGGTTGATTTCATTCTATTCCATTCCATTCCATTCCCTTCCATTCCATTCCATTCAATTCCATTCGATTCCAATCTATTCCATTCCATTAAATTCCATTCCATTCCATTCCATTCCATTCCATTCCATTCCATTCCATTCCATTCCATTCCATTCCATTCCATTCCGTTCTACTCGGGTTGATTCCATTCCATTCCATTTCATTCCATTCCATTCCATTCGATTCCATTCCATTCCATTCCATTCCAATCCATTCCATTCCAATCCATTCCATTCTACTCGGGTAGATTCCATTCCATTACATTCCTTTCCATTCCATTCCATTCCATTCCATTCCATTCGATTACATTCGATTCCATTCCATTCCATTCCATTAAATTCCATTCCATTCCATTCCATTCCATTCCATTCCATTCCATTCCATTCCATTCCATTCCATTCCATTCTACTCGGGTTGATTCCATTCCATTCCATTCCATTCCATTCCATTCCATTCCATTCAATTCCATTCCATTCCATTCCATTCCATTCCATTGCATTCCAATCCATTCCATTCTACTCGGGTTGATTTGATTCCATTCCATTCCATTCCATTCCATTTCATTCCATTCCATTCGATTCCATTCCATTCCAATCCATTCCATTCCATTCCATTCCATTTCATTTCATTCCATTCCATTCCATTCCATTCCATTCGATTCCATTCAATTCCATTCCGTTCCATTCCTTTCTATTCGATTCCATTCCATTCCATTCCATTCCATTCCATTCCATTCCATTCCATTCCATTCCGTTCTACTCGGGTTGATTCCATTCCATTCCATTCCATTCCATTGGATTCCATTCCATTCCATTCCATTCCATTCCATTCCATTCGATTCCATTCCATTCCATTCTATTGCATTCCATTCCATTCCATTCCATTCCATTCCGTTCTAGTCGGGTTGATTCCAATCTATTCCATTCCATTCCATTCCGTTACATTCCATTCCATTCCATTCCATTCCATTCCATTCCGTTCCATTCCATTCCTTTCCATTCCAGTCCATTCCAATCCATTCCATTCTACTCGGGTTGATTCCATTCCATTCCATTCCATTCCATTCCATTCCATTACATTCCATTCCAATCCATTCCATTCTACTCGGGTTGATTCCATTCCATTCCATTCCATTCCATTCCATTCAATTCCATTCCATTCCATTCCAGTCCATTCCAATCCATTCCATTCTACTCGGGTTGATTCCATTCCATTCCATTCCATTCCATTCCATTCCATTCCATTCCATTCCATTCCATTCCATTCCATTCCATTCCTTTCGATTCCATTCCATTCCATTCCATTCCATTCCATTCCATTCCATTCCATTCCATTCCGTTCTATTGCATTCCATTCCATTCCATTCCATTCCGTTCTACTCGGGTTGATTCCAATCTATTCCATTCCATTCTATTCTGTTACATTCCATTCCATTCCATTCCATTCCATTCCGTTCCATTCCATTCCATTCCATTCCAGTCCATTCCAATCCATTCCATTCTACTCGGGTTGATTCCATTCCATTCCATTCCATTCCATTACATTCCATTCCAATCCATTCCATTCTACTTGGGTTGATACCATTCCATTCCATTCCATTCCATTCCATTCCATTCCATTCCATTCCATTCCATTCCATTCCATTCCATTCCATTCCATTCCATTCCATTAAATTTTATTCCATTCCATTCCATTCCATTCCTTTCCTTTCCATTCCATTCCATTCCATTCCATTACGTTCTACTCGGGTTGATTTCATTCCATTCCATTCCATTCCATTCCATTCCATTCCATTCCATTCCATTCCTTTCCTTTCCATTCCATTCCATTCCATTCCATTACGTTCTACTCGGGTTGATTTCATTCCATTCCATTCCATTCCATTCCATTCCATTCCATTCCATTCCATTCCAATCCATTCCGTTCTACTCGGGTTGATTCCATTCCATTCCATTCCACTCCATTCGATTCCATTCCATTCCATTTCAATCCATTCCATTCTACTCGGGTTGATTCCATTCCATTCCATTCCAATCCATTCCATTCCATTCCATTCCATTCCATTCCATTCGATTCCATTCCATTCCATTCCGTTCTACTCGGGTTGATTCTATTCCATTCCATTCCATTCCATTCCATTCCATTCCATTCCATTCCATTCCAGTCCATTCCAATCCATTCCATTCTACTGGGTTTGATTCCATTCCGTTCCATTCCGTTCCATTCCATTCCATTCCTTTCTATTCCATTCCATTCCATTCCATTCCATTCCATTCTATTGCATTCCATTCCATTCCATTCCATTCCGTTCTACAAGGGTTGATTCCAATCTATTCCATTCCATTCCATTCCGTTACATTCCATTCCATTCCATTCCTTTCCATTCCATTCCATTCCGTTCCATTCCATTCCATTCCATTCCAGTCCATTCCAATCCATTCCATTCTACTCGGGTTGATTCCATTCCATTCCATTCCATTCCATTCCATTCCATTCCATTCCATTCGATTCCATTCCATTCCATTGCATTCCATTCCATTCCATTCCATTCCATTCCATTAAATTTTATTCCATTCCATTCCATTCCATTCCTTTCCTTTCCATTCCATTCCATTCCATTCCATTACGTTCTACTCGGGTTGATTTCATTCCATTCCATTCCATTCCATTCCATTCCATTCCATTCCATTCGATTCCATTCCATTTCATTTCAATCCATTCCATTCTACTCGGGTTGATTCCATTCCATTCCATTTGATTCCATTCCATTCCATTCCATTACATTACATTCCATTCTGTTCTACTCGGGTTGATTTCATTCTATTCCATTCCATTCCATTCCATTCCATTCCATTCCTTTCGATTCCATTCCATTCCATTCCATTCCATTCCATTCCATTCCATTCCATTCCATTCCATTCCATTCCATTCCATTCTATTGCATTCCATTACATTCCATTCCATTCCGTTCTACTCGGGTTGATTCCAATCTATTCCATTCCATTCTATTCTGTTACATTCCATTCCATTCCATTCCATTCCATTCCATTCCGTTCCATTCCATTCCATTCCATTCCAGTCCATTCCAATCCATTCCATTCTACTCGGGTTGATTCCATTCCATTCCATTCCATTCCATTACATTCCATTCCAATCCATTCCATTCTACTTGGGTTGATACCATTCCATTCCATTCCATTCCATTCCATTCCATTCCATTCCATTCCATTCCATTCCATTCCATTCCATTCCATTCCATTCGATTCCATTCCATTCCATTCCATTCCATAAAATTTTATTCCATTCCATTCCATTCCATTCCTTTCCTTTCCATTCCATTCCATTCCATTCCATTACGTTCTACTCGGGTTGATTTCATTCCATTTCATTCCATTCCATTCCATTCCATTCCATTCCATTCCAATCCATTCCGTTCTACTCGGGTTGATTCCATTCCATTCCATTCCACTCCATTCGATTCCATTCCATTCCATTTCAATCCATTCCATTCTACTCGGGTTGATTCCATTCCATTCCATTCCATTCCATTCCATTCCATTCCATTCCATTCCATTCGATTCCATTCCATTCCATTCCGTTCTACTCGGGTTGATTCTATTCCATTCCATTCCATTCCATTCCATTCCATTCCATTCCATTCCATTCCAGTCCATTCCAATCCATTCCATTCTACTGGGTTTGATTCCATTCCGTTCCATTCCGTTCCATTCCATTCCATTCCTTTCTATTCCATTCCATTCCATTCCATTCCATTCCATTCCATTCCATTCTATTGCATTCCATTCCATTCCATTCCATTCCGTTCTACTCGGGTTGATTCCAATCTATTCCATTCCATTCCATTCCGTTACATTCCATTCCATTCCATTCCATTCCATTCCATTCCATTCCGTTCCATTCCATTCCATTCCATTCCAGTCCATTCCAATCCATTCCATTCTACTCGGGTTGATTCCATTCCATTCCATTCCATTCCATTCCATTCCATTCCATTCCATTCCATTCGATTCCATTCCATTCCATTGCATTCCATTCCATTCCATTCCATTCCATTCCATTAAATTTTATTCCATTCCATTCCATTCCATTCCTTTCCTTTCCATTCCATTCCATTCCATTCCATTACGTTCTACTCGGGTTGATTTCATTCCATTCCATTCCATTCCATTCCATTCCATTCCATTCCATTCGATTCCATTCCATTTCATTTCAATCCATTTAATTCTACTCGGGTTGATTCCATTCCATTCCATTTGATTCCATTCCATTCCATTCCATTACATTACATTCCATTCTGTTCTACTCGGGTTGATTTCATTCTATTCCATTCCATTCCATTCCCTTCCATTCCATTCCATTCAATTCCATTCGATTCCAATCTATTCCATTCCATTAAATTCCATTCCATTCCATTCCATTCCATTCCATTCCATTCCATTCCATTCCATTCCATTCCATTCCATTCCGTTCTACTCGGGTTGATTCCATTCCATTCCATTCCATTCCATTCCATTCCATTCCATTCGATTCCATTTCATTCCATTCCATTCCAATCCATTCCATTCCAATCCATTCCATTCTACTCGGGTAGATTCCATTCCATAACATTCCTTTCCATTCCATTCCATTCCATTCCATTCCATTCCATTCCATTCCATTCGATTACATTCGATTCCATTCCATTCCATTCCATTAAATTCCATTCCATTCCATTCCATTCCATTCCATTCCATTCCATTCCATTCCGTTCCATTCCATTCCATTCCATTCCATTCTACTCGGGTTGATTCCATTCCATTCCATTCCATTCCATTCCATTCCATTCCATTCAATTCCATTCCATTCCATTCCATTCCATTCCATTGCATTCCAATCCATTCCATTCTACTCGGGTTGATTTGATTCCATTCCATTCCATTCCATTCCATTTCATTCCATTCCATTCGATTCCATTCCATTCCAATCCATTCCATTCCATTCCATTCCATTTCATTCCATTCCATTCCATTCCATTCGATTCGATTCCATTCCATTCCATTCCGTTCCATTCCTTTCTATTCGATTCCATTCCATTCCATTCCATTCCATTCCATTCCATTCCATTCCATTCCATTCCATTCCGTTCTACGCGGGTTGATTCCATTCCATTCCATTCCATTCCATTGGATTCCATTCCATTCCATTCCATTCCATTCCATTCTATTCCATTCGATTCGATTACATTCCATTCCAATCAATTCCATTCCATTCCATTCCATTCCATTCCATTCCATTCCATTCCATTCCATTCTATTGGATTCCATTCCATTCCATTCCATTCCATTCCATTCCATTCCATTCCATTCCTTTCCATTCCATTCCATTCCATTCCGTTCTACTCGGGTTGATTCCATTCTATTCCATTCCATTCCATTCGATTCCATTCGATTCCATTCGATTCCATTCCATTCCATTCCATTAAATTTCATTCCATTCCATTCCATTCCATTCCATTCCATTCCATTCCATTCCGTTCTATTCCATTCCATTCCATTCCAATCCAATCCATTCCATTCTACTCGGGTTGATTCCATTCCATTCCATTCCATTCCATTCCATTCCATTCCATTCCATTCCGTTCCATTCCAATCCATTCCATTCTACTCGGGTTGATTCCATTCCATTCCATTCCATTCCATTCCATTCCATTCCATTCCATTCCATTCCATTCCATTCCATTCGAATCCATTCCATTCTACTCGGGTTTATTCCATTCCATTCCATTCCATTCCATTCCATTCCATTCCATTCCATTCCAATCCATTCCATTCAACTCGGGTTGATTCCATTCAATTCCATTCCATTCCATTCCATTCCATTAAATTTTATTCCATTCCATTCCATTCCATTCCTTTCCATTCCATTCCATTCCATTACGTTCTACTCGGGTTGATTTCATTCCATTCCATTCCATTCCATTCCATTCCATTCCATTCCATTCCATTCCTTTCGATTCCATACGATTCCATTCCATTCCATTCCATTCCAATCCATTCCGTTCTACTCGGGTTGATTCCATTCCATCCCATTCCATTCCATTCCATTCCATTCCATTCCATTCCATTTCAATCCATTCCATTCTCCTCGGGTTGATTCCATTCCATTCCATTCCATTCCATTCCATTCCATTCCATTCCATTCCATTCCATTCCATTCCATTCCATTCCAGTCCATTCCAATCCATTCCATTCTACTCGGGTTGATTCCATTCCATTCCATTCCATTCCATTCCATTCCATTCCATTCCATTCCATTCCTTTCGATTCCATTCCATTCCATTCCATTCCATTCCATTCCATTCCATTCCATTCCATTCTATTGCATTCCATTCCATTCCATTCCATTCTGTTCTACTCGGGTTGATTCCAATCTATTCCATTCCATTCCATTCCGTTCCATTCCATTCCATTCCATTCCAGTCCATTCCAATCCATTCCATTCTACTCGGGTTGATTCCATTCCATTCCATTCCATTCCATTACATTCCATTCCAATCCATTCCATTCTACTTGTGTTGATTCCATTCCATTCCATTCCATTCCATTCTATTCCATTCCATTCCATTCCATTCCATTCCATTCGGTTCCATTCCATTCCAATCCATTCCATTCCATTCCATTAAATTTTATTCCATTCCATTCCATTCCATTCCTTTCCTTTCCATTCCATTCCATTCCATTCCATTACGTTGTACTCGGGTTGATTTCATTCCATTCCATTCCATTCCATTCCATTAAATTCCATTCCATTCCATTCCATTCGATTCCATTCCATTCCATTCCATTCGATTCCATTCCATTCCATTCCATTCCAATCCATTCCGTTCTACTCGGGTTGATTCCATTCCATTCCATTCCATTCCATTCGATTCCATTCCATTCCATTTCAATCCATTCCATTCTACTCGGGTTGATTCCATTCCATTCCATTCCATTCCATTCCATTCCATTCCATTGCATTCCAATCCATTCCATTCTACTCGGGTTGATTTGATTCCATTCCATTCCATTCCATTCCATTCCATTCCATTCCATTCCATTCCATTTCATTCCATTCCATTCCATTCCAATCCATTCCATTCAACTCGGGTTGATTCCATTCAATTACATTCCATTCCATTCCATTCCATTAAATTTTATTCCATTCCATTCCATTCCATTCCTTTCCATTCCATTCCATTCCATTCCATTCCATTACGTTCTACTCGGGTTGATTTCATTCCATTCCATTCCATTCCATTCCATTCCATTCCATTCCATTCCATTCCATTCCATTCCATTCCTTTCGATTCCATACGATTCCATTCCATTCCATTGCATTCCAATCCATTCCGTTCTTCTCGGGTTGATTCCATTCCATTCCATTCCATTCCATTCCATTCCATTCCATTCCATTCAATTCCAGTCCATTCCTATCCATTCCATTCTACTCGGGTTGATTCCATTCCGTTCCATTCCATTCCATTCCATTCCATTCCTTTCGATTCCATTCCATTCCATTCCATTCCATTCCATTCCATTCCAGTCCATTCCAATCCATTCCATTCTACTCGGGTTGATTCCATTCCATTCCATTCCATTCCATTCCATTCCATTCCATTCCATTCCATTACATTCCATTCCAATCCATTCCATTCTACTCGGGTTGATTCCATTCCATTCCATTCCATTCCATTCCATTCCATTCCATTCCATTCCATTCCATTCCATTCCATTCGATTCCATTCCATTCCATTCCATTCCATTCCATTCCATTCCATTAAATTTTATTCCATTCCATTCCATTCCATTCCTATTCCTTTCAATTCCATTCCATTCCATTCCATTCCATTCCATTCGATTCCATTCCATTCCATTCCATTCCATTCCATTCCATTCCATTCGATTCCATTCGATTCCATTCCATTCCATTCCTTTAAATACCCTTCCATTCCATTCCATTCCATTAAATTCCATTCCATTCCATTCCATTCCATTCCGTTCTACTCGGGTTGATTCCATTCCATTCCATTCCATTCCATTCCATTCCATTCCATTCCATTCCATTCCATTCCATTCCAATCCATTCCATTCTACTCGGGTTGTTTCCATTCCATTCCATTCCATTCCATTCCATTCCATTCCATTCCATTCCATTCCATTCCATTCCATTCAATTCCATTCCATTCCATTCCATTCGATTCCATTGCATTCCATTCCAATCCATTCCATTCTACTCGGGTTGATTTGATTCCATTCCATTCCATTCCATTCCATTCCAGTCCAGTCCAGTCCATTCCAATCCATTCCATTCTACTCGGGTTGATTCCATTCCATTCCATTCCATTCCATTCCATTCCATTCCATTCCATTCCAATCCATTCCATTCTACTCGGGTTGATTCCATTCCATTCCATTCCATTCTATTCCACTCCATTCCATTTCATTCCATTCCATTCCATTCCATTCCATTCCATTCCATTCCATTCCATTCCAATCCATTCCATTCTACTCGGGTTGATTCAATTCCATTCCATTCCATTCCATTCTTTTCCATTCCATTCCATTCCAGTCCATTCCAATCCATTCCATTCTACTCGGCTTGATTTGATTCTATTCCATTCCATTCCATTCCATTCCAGTCCATTCCAATCCATTCCATTCTTCTCGGGTTGATTCCATTCCATTCCATTCCATTCCATTCCATTCCATTCCGTTCTACTCTGGTTGAATTCAATCCTTTCCATTGCATTGCATTCCATTCCATTCCATTCTATGCCATTCGATTCCATTCCATTCCATTTCAATCCATTCCGTTCTACTCGGGTTGATTCCATTCCATTCCATTCCATTCCATTCCATTCCATTCCATTCCAGTCCATTCCAATCCATTCCATTCTACTAGGGTTGATTCCATTCGATTCCATTCCATTCCATTGGATTCCATTCCATTCCATTCCATTCCATTCCGTTCCATTCGATTCGATTCCATTCCATTCCAATCCATTCCATTCCATTCCATTCCATTCCATTCCTTTCCATTCCATTGGATTCCATTCCATTCCATTCCATTCCATTCCATTCCATTCCATTCCTTTCCATTCCATTCCATTCCATTCCGTTCTACTCGGGTTGATTCCATTCTATTCCATTCCATTCCATTCGATTCCATTCGATTCCATTCGATTCCATTCCATTCCATTCCATTAAATTTCATTCCATTCCATTCCATTCCATTCCATTCCATTCCATTCCATTCCATTCCATTCCGTTCGATTCCATTCCATTCCATTCCAATCCAATCCATTCCATTCTACTCGGGTTGATTCCATTCCATTCCATTCCATTCCATTCCATTCCATTCCGTTCCATTCCAATCCATTCCATTCTACTCGGGTTGATTCCATTCCATTTCATTCCATTCCATTCCATTCCATTCCAATCCATTCCATTCTACTCGGGTTGATTCCATTCCATTCCATTCCATTCCATTCCATTCCATTCCATTCCATTCCATTCCATTCCAATCCATTACATTCAACTCGGGTCGATTCCATTCAATTCCATTCCATTCCATTCCATTCCATTCCATTCCATTAAATTTTATTCCATTCCATTCCATTCCATTCCTTTCCATTCCATTCCATTCCATTACGTTCTACTCGGGTTGATTTCATTCCATTCCATTCCATTCCATTCCATTCCATTCCATTCCATTCCATTCCATTCCATTCCATTCCATTCCTTTCGATTCCATACGATTCCATTCCATTCCATTCCATTCCAATCAATTCCGTTCTACTCGTGTTGATTCCATTCCATTCCATTCGATTCCATTCCATTCCATTTCAATCCATTCCATTCTACTCGGGTTGATTCCATTCCATTCCATTCCATTCCTTTCCATTCAATTCCATTCCATTCCATTCCAGTCCATTCCAATCCATTCCATTCTACTCGGGTAGATTCCATTCCGTTCCATTCCATTCCATTCCATTCCATTCCATTCCATTCCATTCCATTCCATTCCTTTCGATTCCATTCCATTCCATTCCATTCCATTCCATTCCATTCCATTCCATTCCATTCCATTCCATTCCATTCCATTCCATTCCATTCTATTGCATTCCATTCCATTCCATTCCATTCTGTTCTACTCGGGTTGATTCCAATCTATTCCATTCCATTCTATTCCGTTACATTCCATTCCATTCCATTCCATTCCATTCCATTCCGTTCCATTCCATTCCATTCCATTCCAGTCCATTCCAATCCATTCCATTCTACTCGGGTTGATTCCATTCCATTCCATTCCATTCCATTACATTCCATTCCAATCCATTCCATTCTACTTGGGTTGATACCATTCCATTCCATTCCATTCCATTCCATTCCATTCCATTCCATTCCATTCGATTCCATTCCATTCCATTCCATTCCATTAAATTTTATTCCATTCCATTCCATTCCATTCCTTTCCATTCCATTCCATTCCATTCCATTCCATTACGTTCTACTCGGGTTGATTTCATTCCATTCCATTCCATTCCATTCCATTCCATTCCATTCCTTTCGATTCCATACGATTCCATTCCATTCCATTCCATTCCAATCCATTCCGTTCTACTCGGGTTGATTCCATTCCATTCCATTCCATTCAATTCCATTCCATTCCATTCCATTTCAATCCATTCCATTCTACTCGGGTTGATTCCATTCCATTCCATTCCATTCCTTTCCATTCCATTCCATTCCATTCCATTCCAGTCCATTCCTATCCATTCCATTCTACTCGGGTTGATTCCATTCCGTTCCATTCCATTCCATTCCATTCCATTCCATTCCATTCCATTCCATTCCTTTCGATTCCATTCCATTCCATTCCATTCCATTCCATTCCATTCCATTCCATTCCATTCTATTGCATTCCATTCCAATCCATTCCATTCCGTTCTACTCGGGTTGATTCCAATCTATTCCATTCCATTCCATTCCGTTACATTCCATTCCATTCCATTCCATTCCATTCCATTCCATACCGTTCCATTCCATTCCATTCCATTCCAGTCCATTCCAATCCATTCCATTCTACTCGGGTTGATTCCATTCCATTCCATTCCATTCCATTCCATTACATTACATTCCATTCCAATCCATTCCATTCTACTCGGGTTGATTCCATTCCATTCCATTCCATTCCATTCCATTCCATTCTATTCCATTCCATTCCATTCCATTCCATTCCATTCGATTCCATTCCATTCCATTCCATTCCATTCCATTCCATTAAATTTTATTCCATTCCATTCCATTCCATTCCTTTCCTTTCCATTCCTTTCCATTCCATTCCATTCCATTCCATTCGATTCCATTCCATTCCATTCCATTCCAATCCATTCCGTTCTACTCGGGTTGATTCCATTCCATTCCATTCCATTCCATTCCATTCCATTCCATTCCATTCCATTCCATTCCATTCCATTCCATTCCATTCCATTCCATTCCATTCCATTCCATTCCTTTAAATTCCCTTCCATTCCATTCCATTCCATTCCATTCCATTCCATTCCATTCCATTCCATTCCATTCTACTCGGGTTGATTCCATTCCATTCCATTCCATTCCATTCCATTCCATTCCATTCCATTCCATTCCATTCGATTCCATTCGATTCCATTCCATTCCATTCCATTCCAATCCATTCCATTCTACTCGGGTTGATTCCATTCCATTCCATTCCATTCCATTCCATTCCATTTCATTCCATTGCATTCCATTCCATTCCATTCCATTCCATTCCATTCCATTCCATTCCATTCGATTCCATTCCATTCCATTCCAATCCATTCCATTCTACTCGGGTTGATTTGATTCCATTCCATTCCATTCCATTCCATTCCAGTCCAGTCCAGTCCATTCCAATCCATTCCATTCTACTCGGGTTGATTCCATTCCATTCCATTCCATTCCATTCCATTCCATTCCATTCCATTCCATTCCAATCCATTCCATTCTACTCGGGTTGATTCAATTCCATTCCATTCCATTCTATTCCACTCCATTCCATTTCATTCCATTCCATTCCATTCCATTCCATTCCATTCCAATCCATTCCATTCTACTCGGGTTGATTTGATTCCATTCCATTCCATTCCATTCCATTCAATTCCATTCCATTCCATTCCAGTCCATTCCAATCCATTCCATTCTACTCGGGTTGATTCCATTCCATTCCATTCCATTCCATTCCATTCCATTCCATTCCATTCCATTCCATTCCTTTCCTTTCGATTCCGTTCCATTCCATTCCATTCCATTCCATTCCATTCCATTCCATTCCATTCCATTCCATTCTATTGCATTCCATTCCATTCCATTCCATTCCGTTCTACTCGGGTTGATTCCAATCTATTCCATTCCATTCTATTCCGTTACATTCCATTCCATTCCATTCCATTCCATTCCGTTCCATTCCATTCCATTCCATTCCAGTCCATTCCAATCCATTCCATTCTACTCGGGTTGATTCCATTCCATTCCATTCCATTCCATTACATTACATTCCAATCCATTCCATTCTACTTGGGTTGATACCATTCCATTCCATTCCATTCCATTCCATTCCATTCCATTCCATTCGATTCCATTCCATTCCATTCCATTCCATTAAATTTTATTCCACTCCATTCCATTCCATTCCTTTCCTTTCCATTCCATTCCATTCCATTCCATTACGTTCTACTCGGGTTGATTTCATTCCATGCCATTCCATTCCATTGCATTCCAATCCATTCCGTTCTACTCGGGTTGATTCCATTCCATTCCATTCCATTCCATTCCATTCCATTCCATTCCATTCCATTTCAATCCATTCCATTCTACTCGGGTTGATTCCATTCCATTCCATTCCATTCCATTCCATTCCATTCCATTCCATTCCATTCCATTCGATTCCATTCCATTCCATTCCGTTCTACTCGGGTTGATTCCATTCCATTCCATTCCATTCCATTCCATTCCATTCCATTCCAATCCATTCCATTCTACTCGGGTTGATTCCATTCCATTTCATTCCATTCCATTCCATTCCATTCCAATCCATTCCATTCTACTCGGGTTGATTCCATTCCATTCCATTCCATTCCATTCCATTCCATTCCATTCCATTCCAGTCCATTCCAATCCATTCCATTCTACTCGGGTTGATTCCATTCCATTCCATTCCATTCCATTCCATTCCATTCCATTCCATTCCTTTCCTTTCGATTCCGTTCCATTCCATTCCATTCCATTCCATTCCATTCCATTCCATTCCATTCCATTCCATTCCATTCCATTCCATTCCATTCTATTGCATTCCATTCCATTCCATTCCATTCCGTTCTACTCGGGTTGATTCCAATCTATTCCATTCCATTCTATTCCGTTACATTCCATTCCACTCCATTCCATTCCATTCCGTTCCATTCCATTCCATTCCATTCCAGTCCATTCCAATCCATTCCATTCTACTCGGGTTGATTCCATTCCATTCCATTCCATTCCATTACATTCCATTCCAATCCATTCCATTCTACTTGGGTTGATACCATTCCATTCCATTCCATTCCATTCCATTCCATTCCATTCCATTCGATTCCATTCCATTCCATTCCATTAAATTTTATTCCATTCCATTCCATTCCATTCCTTTCCTTTCCATTCCATTCCATTCCATTCCATTACGTTCTACTCGGGTTGATTCCATTCCATTCCATTCCATTCCATTCGATTCCATTCCATTCCATTTCAATCCATTCCATTCTACTCGGGTTGATTCCATTCCATTCCATTCCAATCCATTCCATTCCATTCCATTCCATTCCATTCCATTCGATTCCATTCCATTCCATTCCGTTCTACTCGGGTTGATTCTATTCCGTTCCATTCCATTCCATTCCATTCCATTCCATTCCATTCCATTCCATTCCATTCCATTCCATTCCATTCTATTGCATTCCATTCCATTCCATTCCATTCCGTTCTACTCGGGTTGATTCCAATCTATTCCATTCCATTCCATTCCGTTACATTCCATTCCATTCCATTCCATTCCATTCCGTTCCATTCCATTCCATTCCATTCCAGTCCATTCCAATCCATTCCATTCTACTCGGGTTGATTCCATTCCATTCCATTCCATTCCATTCCATTCCATTCCATTCCATTACATTCCATTCCAATCCATTCCATTCTACTCGGGTTGATTCCATTCCATTCCATTCCATTCCATTCGATTCCATTCCATTCCATTCCATTCCATTCCATTCCATTCCATTCCATTCCATTAAATTTTATTCCATTCCATTCCATTCCATTCCTTTCCTTTCCATTCCATTCCATTCCATTCCATTCCATTCCATTCCATTCCGTTCTACTCTGGTTGAATTCATTCCTTTCCATTGCATTCCATTTCATTCCATTCCATTCTATGCCATTCGATTCCATTCCATTCCATTTCAATCCATTCCGTTCTACTCGGGTTGATTCCATTCCATTCCATTCCATTCCATTCCATTCCATTCCATTCCAGTCCATTCCAATCCATTCCATTCTACTAGGGTTGATTCCATTCGATTCCATTCCATTCCATTGGATTCCATTCCATTCCATTCCATTCCATTCCGTTCCATTCGATTCGATTCCATTCCATTCCAATCCATTCCATTCCATTCCATTCCATTCCATTCCATTCCATTCCATTGGATTCCATTCCATTGGATTCCATTCCATTCCATTCCATTCCATTCCATTCCATTCCATTCCATTCCATTCCTTTCCATTCCATTCCATTCCATTCCGTTCTACTCGGGTTGATTCCATTCTATTCCATTCCATTCCATTCGATTCCATTCGATTCCATTCGATTCCATTCCATTCCATTCCATTAAATTTCATTCCATTCCATTCCATTCCATTGCATTCCATTCCATTCCATTCCATTCCGTTCGATTCCATTCCATTCCATTCCAATCCAATCCATTCCATTCTACTCGGGTTGATTCCATTCCATTCCATTCCATTCCATTCCATTCCATTCCATTCCATTCCATTCCGTTCCATTCCAATCCATTCCATTCTACTCGGTTTGATTCCATTCCATTTCATTCCATTCCATTCCATTCCATTCCAATCCATTCCATTCTACTCGGGTAGATTCCATGCCATTCCATTCCATTCCATTCCATTCCATTCCATTCCAATCCATTCCATTCAACTCGGGTTGATTCCATTCAATTCCATTCCATTCCATTCCATTCCATTCCATTAAATTTTATTCCATTCCATTCCATTCCATTCCTTTCCATTCCATTCCATTCCATTACGTTCTACTCGGGTTGATTTCATTCCATTCCATTCCATTCCATTCCATTCCATTCCATTCCATTCCATTCCATTCCATTCCACTCCTTTCGATTCCATACGATTCCATTCCATTCCATTCCATTCCAATCAATTCCGTTCTACTCGGGTTGATTCCATTCCATTCCATTCCATTCCATTCCATTCCATTCAATTCCATTCCATTCCATTCCAGTCCATTCCAATCCATTCCATTCTACTCGGGATGATTCCATTCCATTCCATTCCACTCCATTCCATTCCATTCCATTCCATTCCATTCCTTTCGATTCCATTCCATTCCATTCCATTCCATTCCATTCCATTCCATTCCATTCCATTCCATTCCATTCTATTGCATTCCATTCCATTCCATTCCATTCCGTTCTACTCGGGTTGATTCCAATCTATTCCATTCCATTCTATTCCGTTACATTCCATTCCATTCCATTCCATTCCGTTCCATTCCATTCCATTCCATTCCAGTCCATTCCAATCCATTCCATTCTACTCGGGTTGATTCCATTCCATTCCATTCCATTCCATTACATTCCATTCCAATCCATTCCATTCTACCTGGGTTGATACCATTCCATTCCATTCCATTCCATTCCATTCCATTCCATTCCATTCGATTCCATTCCATTCCATTCCATTCCATTAAATTTTATTCCATTCCATTCCATTCCATTCCTTTCCATTCCATTCCATTCCATTCCATTCCATTCCATTACGTTCTACTCGGGTTGATTTCATTCCATTCCATTCCATTCCATTCCATTCCATTCCATTCCTTTCGATTCCATACGATTCCATTCCATTCCATTCCATTCCAATCCATTCCGTTCTACTCGGGTTGATTCCATTCCATTCCATTCCATTCCATTCCATTCCATTCCATTCCATTTCAATCCATTCCATTCTACTCGGGTTGATTCCATTCCATTCCATTCCATTCCATCCCATTCCATTCCATTCCATTCCATTCCATTCCAGTCCATTCCTATCCATTCCATTCTACTCGGGTTGATTCCATTCCGTTCCATTCCATTCCATTCCAATCCATTCCATTCTACCTGGGTTGATACCATTCCATTCCATTCCATTCCATTCCATTCCATTCCATTCCATTAAATTTTATTCCATTCCATTCCATTCCATTCCTTTCCATTCCATTCCATTCCATTCCATTCCATTACGTTCTACTCGGGTTGATTTCATTCCATTCCATTCCATTCCATTCCAATCCATTCCGTTCTACTCGGGTTGATTCCATTCCATTCCATTCCATTCCATTCCATTCCATTCCATTCCATTCCATTTCAATCCATTCCATTCTACTCGGGTTGATTCCATTCCATTCCATTCCATTCCATTCCATTCCATTCCATTCCATTCCATTCCATTCCATTCCATTCCAATCCATTCCATTCTACTCGGGTTGATTCCATTCCATTCCATTCCATTCTATTCCACTCCATTCCATTTCATTCCATTCCATTCCATTCCATTCAATTCCATTCCATTCCATTCCAGTCCATTCCAATCCATTCCATTCTACTCGGGTTGATTCCATTCCATTCCATTCCATTCCATTCCATTCCATTCCATTGCATTCCTTTCGATTCCGTTCCATTCCATTCCATTCCATTCCATTCCATTCCATTCCATTCCATTCCATTCCATTCTATTGCATTCCATTCCATTCCATTCCATTCCGTTCTACTCGGGTTGATTCCAATCTATTCCATTCCATTCTATTCCGTTACATTCCATTCCATTCCATTCCATTCCATTCCGCTCCATTCCATTCCATTCCATTCCAGTCCATTCCAATCCATTCCATTCTACTCGGGTTGATTCCATTCCATTCCATTCCATTCCACTACATTCCATTCCAATCCATTCCATTCTACTTGGGTTGATACCATTCCATTCCATTCCATTCCATTCCATTCCATTCCATTCCATTCCATTCCATTCCATTCCATTCCATTCCATTCCATTCCATTAAATTTTATTCCATTCCATTCCATTCCATTCCTTTCCTTTCCATTCCATTCCATTCCATTCCATTACGTTCTACTCGGGTTGATTTCATTCCATGCCATTCCATTCCATTGCATTCCAATCCATTCCGTTCTACTCGGGTTGATTCCATTCCATTCCATTCCATTCCATTCGATTCCATTCCATTCCATTTCAATCCATTCCATTCTACTCGGGTTGATTCCATTCCATTCCATTCCATTCCATTCCATTCCATTCCATTCCATTCCATTCCATTCCATTCCATTCCATTCGATTCCATTCCATTCCATTCCGTTCTACTCGGGTTGATTCTATTCCGTTCCATTCCATTCCATTCCATTCCATTCCATTCCATTCCATTCCATTCCTTTCCATTCCATTCCATTCCATTCTACTCGGTTTGATTCCATTCCATTCCATTCCATTCCATTCCATTCCTTTCGATTCCATTCCATTCCATTCCATTCCATTCCATTCCATTCCATTACATTCCATTCCATTCTGTTCTACTCGGGTTGATTTCATTCTATTCCATTCCATTCCATTCCCTTCCATTCCATTCCATTCAATTACATTCGATTCCAATCCATTCCATTCCATTAAATTCCATTCCATTCCATTCCATTCCATTCCATTCCATTCCATTCCATTCCATTCCATTCCATTCCGTTCTACTCGGGTTGATTCCATTCCTTTCCATTCCATTCCATTCCATTCTATTCCATTCCATTCCATTCCATTCCATTCCATTCCGTTCTACTCGGGTTCATTCCATTCCATTCCATTCCATTGCATTCTATTCCATTGAATTCCCTTCCTTTCTATTCCATTCCATTCCATTCCATTCCATTCCGATCTACTCGGGTTGATTCCATTCCATTCCATTCCATTCCATTCCATTCCATTCCATTCCATTCCATTCCATTCCATTCGATTCCATTCGATTCCATTCCATTCCATTCCATTCCATTCCAATCCATTCCATTCTACTCGGGTTCATTCCATTCCATTCCATTCCATTCCATTCCATTCCATTCCATTCCATTCCATTCCATTCCATTCCATTCCATTCCATTCGGTTCCATTCGGTTCCATTCGATTCCATTCCATTTCAATCCATTCCATTCCATTCCGTTCCTTTCCGTTCCGTTTCGTTCGTTCCGTTCTATTCGGGTTGATTCCATTCTATTCCACTCCATTCCGTTCGATTCCATTGGTTTCCATTCGATTCCATTCCATTCCATTCCATTCTTTTCTATTGAATACCATTCCATTCCATTCCATTCAATTGTATTCCAATCCATTCCTTTCTACTCGGGTTGATTCCATTCCATTCCATTCCGTTCCACTCCATTCCATTCCTTTCCATTCCATTCCATTTCATTGCATTTCAATCCATTCCATTCTACTCGGGTTGATTCCATTCCATTCCATTCCATTCCATTCCATTCCATTCCATTCCATTCCATTCCATTCCAATCCATTCCATTCTACTCGGGTTGATTCCATTCCATTCCTTTCCATTCCATTCCATTCCATTCCATTCCATTCCATTCCATTCCATTCCGTTCCGTTCCATTCCATTCCATTCCATTCCATTCCGTTCTACTCGGGTTGATTCCATTCCATTCCATTCCATTCCATTCCATTCCATTCCATTCCATTCGATTCCATTCCAATCCATTCCATTCCAATCCATTCCATTCTACTCGGGTAGATTCCATTCCATTCCATTCCATTCCATTCCATTCCATTCCATTCCATTCCATTCCTTTCCATTTGATTCCATTCGATTCCATTCCATTCCATTCCATTCCAATCCATTCCATTCTACTCGGGTTGATTCCATTCCATTCCATTCCATTCCATTCCATTCCATTCCATTCCATTCCATTCCATTCCATTCCATTCCATTCCATTCCATTCGATTCCATTCCATTCCATTCCATTCTACTCGGGTTGATTCCATTCCATTCCATTCCATTCCATTCCATTCCATTCCATTCCATTCCATTGCATTCCATTCCATTCCATTCTATACCATTCCATTCCATTCGATTCCATTCGATTCCATTCGATTCCATTCCATTCCATTCCATTAAATTCCATTCCATTCCATTCCATTCCATTCCATTCCATTCCATTCCATTCCATTCCATTCCATTCGATTCCATTCGATTCCATTCCGTTCCATTCCATTCCATTCCATTCCATTCCATTCCATTCCTTTCCATTCCATTCCATTCCATTCTACTCGGTTTGATTCCATTCCATTCCATTCCATTCCATTCCTTTCGATTCCATTCCATTCCATTCCAATCCATTCCATTCCATTCCATTCCATTCCATTCCATTCCATTCCATTCTATTGCATTCCATTCCATTCCATTCCATTCCGTTCTACTCGGGTTGATTCCAATCTATTCCATTCCATTCCATTCCGTTACATTCCATTCCATTCCATTCCATTCCATTCCGTTCCATTCCATTCCATTCCATTCCAGTCCCTTCCAATCCATTCCATTCTACTCGGGTTGATTCCATTCCATTCCATTCCATTCCATTCCATTCCCTTCCATTCCATTCCATTCGATTCCATTCCATTCCATTCCATTCCATTCCATTCCATTCCATTCCATTAAGTTTTATTCCATTCCATTCCATTCCATTTCTTTCCTTTCCATTCCATTCCATTCCATTCCATTACGTTCTACTCGGGTTGATTTCATTCCATTCCATTCCATTCCATTCCATTCCATTCGATTCCATTCCATTCCATTTCAATCCATTCCATTATACTCGGGTTGATTCCATTCCATTCCATTTGATTCCATTCCATTCCATTCCATTCCATTCCATTCCATTCCATTCTGTTCTACTCGGGTTGATTTCATTCTATTCCATTCCATTCCATTCCCTTCCATTCCATTCCATTCAATTCCATTCGATTCCAATCCATTCCATTCCATTAATTTCCATTCCGTTCCATTCCATTCCATTCCATTCCATTCCATTCCATTCCATTCCATTCCATTCCATTCCAGTCCATTCCGTTCTACTCGGGTTCATTCCATTCCATTCCATTCCATTGCATTCTATTCCATTGAATTCCCTTCCTTTCTATTCCATTCCATTCCATTCCATTCCATTCCGTTCTACTCGGGTTGATTCCATTCCATTCCATTCCATTCCATTCCATTCCATTCCATTCCATTCCATTCCATTCCATTCGATTCCATTCGATTCCATTCCATTCCATTCCATTCCATTCCAATCCATTCCATTCTACTCGGGTTCATTCCATTCCATTCCATTCCATTCCAATCCATTCCATTCCATTCCATTCCATTCCATTCCATTCCATTCGGTTCCATTCGGTTCCATTCGATTCCATTCCATTTCAATCCATTCCATTCCATTCCGTTCCGTTCCGTTCCGTTTCGTTCGTTCCGTTCTATTCGGGTTGATTCCATTCTATTCCACTCCATTCCATTCGATTCCATTGGTTTCCATTCGATTCCATTCCATTCCATTCCATTCTATTCTATTGAAATCCATTCCATTCCATTCCATTCCATTGTATTCCAATCCATTCCTTTCTACTCGGGTTGATTCCATTCCATTCCATTCCGTTCCACTCCATTCCATTCCTTTCCATTCCATTCCATTTCATTGCATTTCAATCCATTCCATTCTACTCGGGTTGATTCCATTCCATTCCATTCCATTCCATTCCATTCCATTCCAATCCATTCCATTCTACTTGGGTTGATTCCATTCCATTCCTTTCCATTCCATTCCATTCCATTCCTTTCCATTCCACTCCATTCCACTCCGTTCCGTTCCATTCCATTCCATTCCATTCCATTCCATTCCATTCCATTCCGTTCTACTCGGGTTGATTCCATTCCATTCCATTCCATTCCATTCCATTCCATTCCATTCCATTCGATTCCATTCCAATCCATTCCATTCCAATCCATTCCATTCTACTCGGGTAGATTCCATTCCATTCCATTCCATTCCATTCCATTCCATTCCATTCCATTCCATTCCATTCCATTTGATTCCATTCGATTCCATTCCATTCCATTCCATTCCAATCCATTCCATTCTACTCGGGTTGATTCCATTCCATTCCATTCCATTCCATTCCATTCCATTCCATTCCATTCCATTCCATTCCATTCCATTCCATTCCAATCCATTCCATTCTACTCGGGTTGATTCCATTCCATTCCATTCCATTCCATTCAATTCCATTCCATTCCATTCCATTCCATTCCATTCCATTCCATTCCATTCTATACCATTCCATTCCATTCGATTCCATTCGATTCCATTCGATTCCATTCCATTCCATTCCATTAAATTCCATTCCATTCCATTCCATTCCGTTCCATTCCATTCCGTTCCATTCCATTCCATTCCATTCCATTCCGTTCTACTCGGGTTGATTCCATTCCATTCCATTCCATTCCATTCCATTCCATTCCATTCCATTCCATTCAATTCGATTCCATTCAATTCCATTCCATTCCATTCCATTCCAATCCAGTCCATTCTACTCGGGTTGATTTGATTCCATTCCATTCCATTCCATTCCATTCCATTCCATTCCATTCCATTCCATTCCATTCCATTCGATTCCATTCCAATCCATTCCATTCCAATCCATTCCATTCTACTCGGGTAGATTCCATTCCATTCCATTCCATTCCATTCCATTCCATTCCATTCCATTCCATTCCATTCCATTTGATTCCATTCGATTCCATTCCATTCCATTCCATTCCAATCCATTCCATTCTACTCGGGTTGATTCCATTCCATTCCATTCCATTCCATTCCATTCCATTCCATTCCATTCCATTCCATTCCATTCCATTCCATTCCATTCCATTCCATTCCAATCCATTCCATTCTACTCGGGTTGATTCCATTCCATTCCATTCCATTCCATTCAATTCCATTCCATTCAATTCCATTCCATTCCATTCCATTCCATTCCATTCTATACCATTCCATTCCATTCGATTCCATTCGATTCCATTCGATTCCATTCCATTCCATTCCATTAAATTCCATTCCATTCCATTCCATTCCATTCCATTCCATTCCATTCCATTCGATTCCATTCAATTCCATTCCATTCCATTCCGTTCCATTCCAATCCACTCCATACTACTCGGGTTGATTCCATTCCATTCCATTCCATTCCATTCCATTCCAATCCATTCCATTCTACTCGGGTTGATTCCATTCCATTCCATTCCATTCCATTCCATTCCATTCCATTCCGTTCCATTCCAATCCATTCCATTCTACTCGGGTTGATTCCATTCCATTCCATTCCATTCCATTCCATTCCAATCCATTCCATTCTACTCGGGTTGATTCCATTCCATTCCATTCCATTCCATTCCATTCCATTCCATTCCATTCCATTCCAATCCAATCCATTCCATTCAACTCGGGTTGATTCCATTCAATTCAATTCCATTCCATTCCATTCCATTAAATTTTATTCCATTCCATTCCATTCCATTCCTTTCCATTCCATTCCATTCCATTACGTTCTACTCGGGTTGATTCCATTCCATTCCATTCCATTCCATTCCATTCCATTCCATTCCATTCCATTCCATTCCATTCCATTCCATTCCTTTCGATTCCATACGATTCCATTCCATTCCATTCCATTCCAATCCATTCCGTTCTACTCGGGTTGATTCCATTCCATTCCATTCCATTCCATTCCATTCCATTCCATTCCATTTCAATCCATTCCATTCTCCTCGGGTTGATTCCATTCCATTCCATTCCATTCCATTCCATTCCATTCCATTCCATTCCATTCCATTCCATTCCATTCCATTCGATTCCATTCCATTCCATTCCGTTCTACTCGGGTTGATTCTATTCCATTCCATTCCATTCCATTCCATTCCATTCCATTCCATTCCATTCCATTCCAGTCCATTCCAATCCATTCCATTCTACTCGGTTTGATTCCATTCCATTCCATTCCATTCCATTCCATTCCATTCCTTTCGATTCCATTCCATTCCATTCCATTCCATTCCATTCCATTCAATTCCATTCCATTCCATTCCATTCTATTGCTTTCCATTCCATTCCATTCCATTCCGTTCTACTCGGGTTGATTCCAATCTATTCCATTCCATTCCATTCCGTTACATTCCATTCCATTCCATTCCATTCCATTCCATTCCGTTCCATTCCATTCCATTCCATTCCAGTCCATTCCAATCCATTCCATTCTACTCGGGTTGATTCCATTCCATTCCATTCCATTCCATTCCATTCCATTACATTCCATTCCAATCCATTCCATTCTACTCGGGTTGATTCCATTCCATTCTATTCCATTCCATTCCATTCCATTCCATTCCATTCCATTCCATTCCATTCCATTCCATTCGATTCCATTCCATTCCATTCCATTCCATTCCATTCCATTCCATTCCATTCCATTAAATTTTATTCCATTCCATTCCATTCCATTCCTTTCCTTTCCATTCCATTCCATTCCATTCCATTACGTTCTACTCGGGTTGATTTCATTCCATTCCATTCCATTCCATTCCATTCCATTCGATTCCATTCCATTCCATTTCAATCCATTCCATTCTACTCGGGTTGATTCCATTCCATTCCATTTGATTCCATTCCATTCCATTCTGTTCTACTCGGGTTGATTTCATTCTATTCCATTCCGTTCCATTCCCTTCCATTCCATTCCATTCAATTCCATTCGATTCCAATCCATTCCATTCCATTAAATTCCATTCCATTCCATTCCATTCCATTCCATTCCATTCCATTCCATTCCATTCCATTCCATTCCATTCCGTTCTACTCGGGTTGATTCCATTCCATTCCATTCCATTCCATTCCATTCCATTCGATTCCATTCCATTCCATTCCATTCCAATCCATTCCATTCCAATCCATTCCATTCTACTCGGGTAGATTCCATTCCATTACATTCCTTTCCATTCCATTGCATTCCATTCCATTCCATTCCATTCGATTCCATTCGATTCCATTCCATTCCATTCCATTAAATTCCATTCCATTCCATTCCATTCCATTCCATTCCATTCCATTCCATTCCATTCCATTCCATTCCATTCTACTCGGGTTGATTCCATTCCATTCCATTCCATTCCATTCCATTCCATTCAATTCCATTCCATTCCATTCCATTCCATTCCATTGCATTCCAATCCATTTCATTCTACTCGGGTTGATTTGATTCCATTCCATTCCATTCCATTCCATTCCATTCCATTCCATTCGATTCCATTCCATTCCAATCCATTCCATTCCATTCCATTCCATTCCATTGCATTCCAATCCATTCCATTCTACTCGGGTTGATTTGATTCCATTCCATTCCATTCCATTCCATTCCATTCCATTCCATTCCATTCCGTTCTACTCGGGTTCATTCCATTCCATTCCATTCCATTGCACTCTATTCCATTGAATTCCCTTCCTTTCTGTTCCATTCCATTCCATTCCATTCCATTCCGTTCTACTCGGGTTGATTCCATTCCATTCCATTCCATTCCATTCCATTCCATTCCATTCCATTCCATTCGATTCCATTCCATTCCATTCCATTCCATTCCAATCCATTCCATTCTACTCGGGTTCATTCCATTCCATTCCATTCCATTCCATTCCATTCCATTCCATTCCATTCGGTTCCATTCGGTTCCATTCGATTCCATTCCATTTCAATCCATTCCATTCCATTCCGTTCCGTTCCGTTCCGTTTCGTTCGTTCCGTTCTATTCGGGTTGATTCCATTCTATTCCACTCCATTCCATTCGATTCCATTGGTTTCCATTCGATTCCATTCCATTCCATTCCATTCTATTCTATTGAATTCCATTCCATTCCATTCCATTCCATTGTATTCCAATCCATTCCTTTCTACTCGGGTTGATTCCATTCCATTCCATTCCGTTCCACTCCATTCCATTCCTTTCCATTCCATTCCATTTCATTGCATTTCAATCCATTCCATTCTACTCGGGTTGATTCCATTCCATTCCATTCCATTCCATTCCATTCCATTCCATTCCAATCCATTCCATTCTACTCGGGTTGATTCCATTCCATTCCTTTCCATTCCATTCCATTCCATTCCATTCCATTCCATTCCGTTCCGTTCCGTTCCATTCCATTCCATTCAATTCCATTCCATTCCATTCCATTCCGTTCTACTCGGGTTGATTCCATTCCATTCCATTCCATTCCATTCCATTCCATTCCATTCCATTCCATTCCATTCAATTCCATTCCAATCCATTCCATTCCAATCCATTCCATTCTACTCGGGTAGATTCCATTCCATTCCATTCCATTCCATTCCATTCCATTCCATTCCATTCCATTCCATTCCATTCCATTCCATTCCATTCCATTCCATTCCATTCCATTCCATTCCATTTGATTCCATTCGATTCCATTCCATTCCATTCCATTCCAATCCATTCCATTCTACTCGGGTTGATTCCATTCTATTCCATTCCATTCCATTCCATTCCATTCCATTCCATTCCAATCCATTCCATTCTACTCGGGTTGATTCCATTCCATTCCATTCCATTCGATTCCATTCGATTCCATTCGATTCCATTCCATTCCATTCCATTAAATTCCATTCCATTCCATTCCATTCCATTCCATTCCATTCCATTCCATTCCATTCCATTCCATTCCATTCCATTCCATTCCGTTCTACTCGGGTTGATTCCATTCCATTCCATTCCATTCCATTCCATTCCATTCCATTCCATTCCATTCCATTCCATTCGATTCCATTGAATTCCATTCCATTCCATTCCATTCTAATCCAGTCCATTCTACTCGGGTTGATTTGATTCCATTCCATTCCATTCCATTCCATTCCATTCCATTCCATTCCATTCCATTCCATTCCAATCCATTCCGTTTTTCTCGGGTTGATTCCATTCCATTCCATTCCATTCCATTCCATTCGATTCCATTCCATTCCATTTCAATCCATTCCATTCTACTCGGGTTGATTCCATTCCATTCCATTCCATTCCATTCCATTCCATTCCATTCCATTCCATTCCATTCCAATCCATTCCATTCTACTCGGGTTGATTCCATTCCATTCCATTCCATTCCATTCCATTCCATTCCATTCCATTCCAGTCCATTCCAATCCATTGCATTCTACTCGGGTTGATTCCATTCCATTCCATTCCATTCCAATCCATTCCATTCAACTCGGGTTGATTTGATTCCATTCCATTCCATTCCATTCCATTCGATTCCATTCGATTCCATTCCATTCCATTCCATTAAATTCCATTCCGTTCCATTCCATTCCATTCCATTCCATTCCATTCCATTCCATTCCATTCCATTCCATGCCATTCCATTCCATTCCGTTCTACTCGGGTTGATTCCATTCCATTCCATTCCATTCCATTCCATTCCATTCCATTCCATTCCATTCCATTCGATTCCATTCAATTCCATTCCATTCCATTCCGTTCCATTCCAATCCATTCCATTCTACTCGGGTTTATTCCATTCCATTCCATTCCATTCCATTCCATTCCATTCCATTCCATTCCATTCTATTCCAATCCATTCCATTCTACTTGGGTTGATACCATTCCATTCCATTCCATTCCATTCCGTTCCATTCCATTCCAATCCATTCCATTCTACTCGGGTTGATTCCATTCCATTCCATTCCATTCCATTCCATTCCATTCCATTCCATTCCATTCCAATCCATTCCATTCAACTCGGGTTGATTCCATTCAATTCCATTCCATTCCATTCCATTCCATTAAATTTTATTCCATTCCATTCCATTCCATTCCTTTCCATTCCATTCCATTCCATTACTTTCTACTCGGGTTGATTTCATTCCATTCCATTCCATTCCATTCCATTCCATTCCATTCCATTCCATTCCATTCCATTCCTTTCGATTCCATACGATTCCATTCCATTCCATTCCATTCCAATCCATTCCGTTCTACTCGGGTTGATTCCATTCCATCCCATTCCATTCCATTCCATTCCATTCCATTCGATTCCATTCCATTTCAATCCATTCCATTCTCCTCAGGTTGATTCCATTCCATTGCATTCCATTCCATTCCATTCCATTCCATTCCATTCCAGTCCATTCCAATCCATTCCATTCTACTCGGGTTGATTCCATTCCATTCCATTCCATTCCATTCCATTCCATTCCATTCCATTCCTTTCGATTCCATTCCATTCCATTCCATTCATTCCATTCCATTCTATTGCACTCCATTCCATTCCATTCCATTCTGTTCTACTCGGGTTGATTCCAATCTATTCCATTCCATTCCATTCCGTTACATTCCATTCCATTCCATTCCATTAAATTCCTTTCCATTCCATTCCATTCCAGTCCATTCCAATCCATTCCATTCTACTCGGGTTGATTCCATTCCATTCCATTCCATTCCAATCCATTCCATTCTACTTGTGTTGATTCCATTCCATTCCATTCCATTCCATTACACTCCATTCCATTCGGTTCCATTCCATTCCATTCCATTCCATTCCATTCCATTAAATTTTATTCCATTCCATTCCATTCCATTCCTTTCCTTTCCATTCCATTCCATTCCATTCCATTACGTTGTACTCGGATTGATTTCATTCCATTCCATTCCATTCCTTTCCATTCCATTCCATTCCATTCCATTCCATTCCACTCGATTCCATTCCATTCCATTCCATTCCATTCCATTCCATTCCATTCCATTCCATTCCATTCCATTCCATTCCATTCCAATCCATTCCGTTTTTCTCGGGTTGATTCCATTCCATTCCATTCCATTCCATTCCATTCGATTCCATTCCATTCCATTTCAATCCATTCCATTCTACTCGGGTTGATTCCATTCCATTCCATTCCATTCCATTCCATTCCATTCCATTCCATTCCATTCCATTCCAATCCATTCCATTCTACTCGGGTTGATTCCATTCCATTCCATTCCATTCCATTCCATTCCATTCCATTCCATTCCAGTCCATTCCAATCCATTCCATTCTACTCGGGTTGATTCCATTCCATTCCATTCCATTCCATTCCATTCCATTCCATTCCATTCCTTTCGATTCCATTCCATTCCAGTCCATTCCAATCTATTCCATTCTACTCGGGTTGATTCCATTCCATTCCATTCCATTCCATTACATTCCATTCCAATCCATTCCATTCTACTTGGGTTGATACCATTCCATTCCATTCCATTCCATTCCATTCCATTCCATTCCATTCCATTCCATTCCATTCCATTCCATTAAATTTTATTCCATTCCATTCCATTCCATTCCTTTCGTTTCCATTCCATTCCATTCCATTCCATTACGTTCTACTCGGGTTGATTTCATTCCATGCCATTCCATTCCATTGCATTCCAATCCACTCCGTTCTACTCGGGTTCATTCCATTCCATTCCATTCCATTCCATTTGATTCCATTCCATTCCATTTCAATCCATTCCATTCAACTCGGGTTGATTCCATTCCATTCCATTCCATTCCATTCCATTCCATTCCATTCCATTCGATTACTTTCCATTCCATTCCGTTCTAATCGGGTTAATTCTATTCCGTTCCATTCCATTTCATTCCATTCCATTCCATTCCATTCCATTCCATTCCATTCCATTCCTTTCCATTCCATTCCATACCATTCTACTCGGTTTGATTCCATTCCATTCCATTCCATTCCATTCCATTCCATTCCTTTCGATTCCATTCCATTCCATTCCATTCCATTCCATTCCATTCCATTCCATTCCATTCCATTCCATTCCATTCTATTGCATTCCATTCCATTCCATTCCATTCCGTTCTACTCGGGTTGATTCCAATCTATTCCATTCCATTCCATTCCGTTACATTCCATTCCATTCCATTCCATTCCATTCCGTTCCATTCCATTCCATTCCATTCCAGTCCATTCCAATCCATTCCATTCTACTCGGGTTGATTCCATTCCATTCCATTCCATTCCATTCCATTCCATTACATTACATTCCATTCCAATCCATTCCATTCTACTCGGGTTGATTCCATTCCATTCCATTCCATTCCATTCCATTCCATTCCATTCCATTCCATTCCATTCCATTCCATTCCATTAAATTTTATTCCATTCCATTCCATTCCATTCCTTTCCTTTCCATTCCATTCCATTCCATTCCATTACGTTCTACTCGGGTTGATTTCATTCCATTATATTCCATTCCATTCCATTCCATTCCATTCGATTCCATTCCATTCCATTTAAATCCATTCCATTCTACTCGGGTTGATTCCATTCCATTCCATTTGATTCCATTCCATTCCATTCCATTGCATTCCATTCCATTCCATTCTGTTCTACTCGGGTTGATTTCATTCTATTCCATTCCATTCCATTCCCTTCCATTCCATTCCATTCAATTCCATTCGATTCCAATCCATTCCATTCCATTAAATTCCATTCCATTCCATTCCATTCCATTCAATTCCATTCCGTTCTACTCGGGTTGATTCCTTTCCTTTCCATTCCATTCCATTCCATTCCATTCCATTCCATTCCATTCCATTCCATTCCATTCCATTCCATTCCATTCCATTCCATTCCATTCCATTCCATTCCGTTCTACTCGGGTTCATTCCATTCCATTCCATTCCATTGCATTCTATTCCATTGAATTCCCTTCCTTTCTAATCCATTCCATTCCATTCCATTCCATTCCGTTCTACTCGGGTTGATTCCATTCCATTCCATTCCATTCCATTCCATTCCATTCCATTCCATTCCATTCCATTCGATTCCATTCCATTCCATTCGATTCCATTCCATTCCATTCCATTCCATTCCATTCCATTCCAATCCATTCCATTCTACTCGGGTTCATTCCATTCCATTCCATTCCATTCCATTCCATTCCATTCCATTCCATTCGGTTCCATTCGGTTCCATTCGATTCCATTCCATTTCAATCCATTCCATTCCATTCCGTTCCGTTCCGTTCCGTTCTACTCGGGTTCATTCCATTCCATTCCATTCCATTGCATTCTATTCCATTGAATTCCCTTCCTTTCTATTCCATTCCATTCCATTCCATTCCATTCCGTTCTATTCGGGTTGATTCCATTCTATTCCACTCCATTCCATTCGATTCCATTGGTTTCCATTCGATTCCATTCCATTCCATTCCATTCTATTCTATTGAATTCCATTCCATTCCGTTCCATTCCATTGTATTCCAATCCATTCCTTTCTACTCGGGTTGATTCCATTCCATTCCATTCCGTTCCACTCCATTCCATTCCTTTCCATTCCATTCCATTTCATTGCATTTCAATCCATTCCATTCTACTCGGGTTGATTCCATTCCATTCCATTCCATTCCATTCCATTCCATTCCATTCCATTCCAATCCATTCCATTCTACTCGGGTTGATTCCATTCCATTCCTTTCCATTCCATTCCATTCCATTCCATTCCATTCCATTCCATTCCATTCCATTCCATTCCGTTCCGTTCCGTTCCATTCCATTCCATTCCATTCCATTCCATTCCATTCCGTTCTAATCGGGTTGATTCAATTCCATTCCATTCCATTCCATTCCATTCCATTCCATTCAATTCCATTCCATTCCATTCCATTCCATTCCATTCTATACTATTCCATTCCATTCGATTCCATTCGATTCCATTCGATTCCATTCCATTCCATTCCATTAAATTCCATTCCATTCCATTCCATTCCATTCCATTCCATTCCATTCCGTTCCACTCCATTCCATTCCATTCCATTCCGTTCTACTCGGGTTGATTCCATTCCATTCCATTCCATTCCATTCCATTCCATTCCATTCCATTCCATTCCATTCCATTCCATTCCATTCAATTCCATTCCATTCCATTCCATTCCAATCCAGTCCATTCTACTCGGGTTGATTTGATTCCATTCCATTCCATTCCATTCCATTCCATTCCATTCCATTTGATTCCATTCCATTCCATTCCAATCCATTCCGTTCTACTCGGGTTGATTCCATTCCATTCCATTCCATTCCATTCCATTCCATTCCATTCCATTCGATTCCTTTCGATTCCATTCCATTCCATTCCATTAAATTCCATTCCATTCCATTCCATTCCATTCCATTCCATTCCATTGCATTCCATTCCATTCCATTCCATTCCGTTCTACTCGGGTTGATTCCATTCCATTCCATTCCATTCCATTCCATTCCATCCCATTCCATTCGATTCCATTCAATTCCATTCCATTCCATTCCGTTCCATTCCAATCCACTCCATTCTACTCGGGTTGATTCCATTCCATTCCATTCGATTCCATTCCATTCCATTCCAATCCATTCCATTCAACTCGGGTTGATTTGATTCCATTCCATTCCATTCCATTCCATTCCATTCCATTCGATTCCTTTCGATTCCATTCCATTCCATTCCATTAAATTCCATTCCATTCCATTCCATTCCATTCCATTCCATTCCATTCCGTTCCATTCCGTTCTACTCGGGTTGATTCCATTCCATTCCATTCCATTCCATTTCATTCCATTCCATTCCATTCAATTCCATTCCATTCCATTCCGTTCCATTCCAATCCACTCCATTCTACTCGGGTTGATTCCATTCCATTCCATTCCATTCCATTCCATTCCAATCCATTCCATTCTACTCGGGTTGATTCCATTCCATTCCATTCCATTCCATTCCATTCCATTCCATTCCGTTCCATTCCAATCCATTCCATTCTACTCGGGTTGATTCCATTCCATTCCATTCCATTCCATTCCATTCCAATCCATTCCATTCTACTCGGGTTGATTCCATTCCATTCCATTCCATTCCATTCCATTCCATTCCATTCCAATCCATTCCATTCAACTCGGGTTGATTCCATTCAATTCCATTCCATTCCATTCCATTCCATTAAATTTTATTCCATTCCATTCCATTCCATTCCTTTCCATTCCATTCCATTCCATTACGTTCTACTCGGGTTGATTTCATTCCATTCCATTCCATTCCATTCCATTCCATTCCATTCCATTCCATTCCATTCCATTCCATTCCTTTCGATTCCATACGATTCCATTCCATTCCATTCCATTCCAATCCATTCCGTTCTACTCGGGTTGATTCCATTCCATTCCATTCCATTCCATTCCATTCCATTCCATTTCAATCCATTCCATTCTCCTCGGGTTGATTCCATTCCATTCCATTCCATTCCATTCCATTCCATTCCATTCCATTCCATTCCATTCCATTCCATTCCATTCCATTCGATTCCATTCCATTCCATTCCGTTCTACTCGGGTTGATTCTATTCCATTCCATTCCATTCCATTCCATTCCATTCCATTCCATTCCATTCCATTCCAGTCCATTCCTATCCATTCCATTCTACTCGGTTTGATTCCATTCCATTCCATTCCATTCCATTGCATTCCATTCCATTCCATTCCATTCCATTCCTTTCGATTCCATTCCATTCCATTCCATTCCATTCCATTCCATTCCATTCCATTCCATTCCATTCCATTCTATTGCATTCCATTCCATTCCATTCCATTCCTTTCTACTCGGGTTGATTCCAATCTATTCCATTCCATTCCATTCCGTTACATTCCATTCCATTCCATTCCATTCCATTCCATTCCGTTCCATTCCATTCCATTCCATTCCAGTCCATTCCAATCCATTCCATTCTACTCGGGTTGATTCCATTCCATTCCATTCCATTCCATTCCATTCCATTACATTCCATTCCAATCCATTCCATTCTACTCGGGTTGATTCCATTCCATTCTATTCCATTCCATTCCATTCCATTCCATTCCATTCCATTCCATTCGATTCCATTCCATTCCATTCCATTCCATTCCATTCCATTCCATTCCATTCCATTCCATTCCATTCCATTAAATATTATTCCATTCCATTCCATTCCATTCCTTTCCTTTCCATTCCATTCCATTCCATTCCATTACGTTCTACTCGGGTTGATTTCATTCCATTCCATTCCATTCCATTCCATTCCATTCCATTCCATTCCATTCCATTCCATTTCAATCCATTCCATTCTACTCGGGTTGATTCCATTCCATTCCATTTGATTCCATTCCATTCCATTCTGTTCTACTCGGGTTGATTTCATTCTATTCCATTCCATTCCATTCCCTTCCATTCCATTCCATTCAATTCCATTCGATTCCAATCCATTCCATTCCATTAAATTCCATTCCATTCCATTCCATTCCATTCCATTCCATTCCATTCCATTCCATTCCATTCCATTCCATTCCATTCCATTCCATTCCATTCCGTTCTACTCGGGTTGATTCCATTCCATTCCATTCCATTCCATTCCATTCCATTCCATTCGATTCCATTCCATTCCATTCCATTCCAATCCATTCCATTCCAATCCATTCCATTCTACTCGGGTAGATTCCATTCCATTACATTCCTTTCCATTCCATTGCATTCCATTCCATTCCATTCCATTCGATTCCATTCGATTCCATTCCATTCCATTCCATTAAATTCCATTCCATTCCATTCCATTCCATTCCATTCCATTCCATTCCATTCCATTCCATTCCATTCCATTCCATTCTACTCGGGTTGATTCCATTCCATTCCATTCCATTCCATTCCATTCCATTCCATTCCATTCCATTCCATTCCATTCCATTCCATTCCATTGCATTCCAATCCATTCCATTCTACTCGGGTTGATTTGATTCCATTCCATTCCATTCCATTCCATTTCATTCCATTCCATTCGATTCCATTCCATTCCAATCCATTCCATTCCATTCCATTCCATTCCATTGCATTCCAATCCATTCCATTCTACTCGGGTTGATTTGATTCCATTCCATTCCATTCCATTCCATTCCATTCCATTCCATTCCGTTCTACTCGGGTTCATTCCATTCCATTCCATTCCATTGCACTCTATTCCATTGAATTCCCTTCCTTTCTATTCCATTCCATTCCATTCCATTCCATTCCGTTCTACTCGGGTTGATTCCATTCCATTCCATTCCATTCCATTCCATTCCATTCCATTCCATTCCATTCCATTCCATTCCATTCGATTCCATTCCATTCCATTCCATTCCATTCCAATCCATTCCATTCTACTCGGGTTCATTCCATTCCATTCCATTCCATTCCATTCCATTCCATTCCATTCCATTCGGTTCCATTCGGTTCCATTCGATTCCATTCCATTTCAATCCATTCCATTCCATTCCGTTCCGTTCCGTTCCGTTTCGTTCGTTCCGTTCTATTCGGGTTGATTCCATTCTATTCCACTCCATTCCATTCGATTCCATTGGTTTCCATTCGATTCCATTCCATTCCATTCCATTCTATTCTATTGAATTCCATTCCATTCCATTCCATTCCATTGTATTCCAATCCATTCCTTTCTACTCGGGTTGATTCCATTCCATTCCATTCCGTTCCACTCCATTCCATTCCTTTCCATTCCATTCCATTTCATTGCATTTCAATCCATTCCATTCTACTCGGGTTGATTCCATTCCATTCCATTCCATTCCATTCCATTCCATTCCATTCCATTCCAATCCATTCCATTCTACTCGGGTTGATTCCATTCCATTCCTTTCCATTCCATTCCATTCCATTCCATTCCATTCCATTCCGTTCCGTTCCGTTCCATTCCATTCCATTCCATTCCATTCCATTCCATTCCATTCCGTTCTACTCGGGTTGATTCCATTCCATTCCATTCCATTCCATTCCATTCCATTCCATTCCATTCCATTCCATTCAATTCCATTCCAATCCATTCCATTCCAATCCATTCCATTCTACTCGGGTAGATTCCATTCCATTCCATTCCATTCCATTCCATTCCATTCCATTCCATTCCATTCCATTCCATTCCATTCCATTTGATTCCATTCGATTCCATTCCATTCCATTCCATTCCAATCCATTCCATTCTACTCGGGTTGATTCCATTCTATTCCATTCCATTCCATTCCATTCCATTCCATTCCATTCCATTCCATTCCATTCCATTCCAATCCATTCCATTCTACTCGGGTTGATTCCATTCCATTCCATTCCATTCCATTCCATTCGATTCCATTCGATTCCATTCCATTCCATTCCATTAAATTCCATTCCATTCCATTCCATTCCATTCCATTCCATTCCATTCCATTCCATTCCATTCCGTTCTACTCGGGTTGATTCCATTCCATTCCATTCCATTCCATTCCATTCCATTCCATTCCATTCGATTCCATTCAATTCCATTCCATTCCATTCCATTCTAATCCAGTCCATTCTACTCGGGTTGATTTGATTCCATTCCATTCCATTCCATTCCATTCCATTCCATTCCATTCCATTCCATTCGATTCCATTCCATTCCATTCCAATCCATTCCATTCAACTCGGGTTGATTTGATTCCATTCCATTCCATTCCATTCCATTCGATTCCATTCGATTCCATTCCATTCCATTCCATTAAATTCCATTCCGTTCCATTCCATTCCATTCCATTCCATTCCATTCCATTCCATTCCATTCCATTCCATGCCATTCCATTCCATTCCGTTCTACTCGGGTTGATTCCATTCCATTCCATTCCATTCCATTCCATTCCATTCCATTCCATTCCATTCCATTCCATTCCATTCGATTCCATTCAATTCCATTCCATTCCATTCCGTTCCATTCCAATCCATTCCATTCTACTCGGGTTTATTCCATTCCATTCCATTCCATTCCATTCCATTCCATT
>NC_073241.2:16342500-16377500 GCF_029281585.2 Gorilla gorilla gorilla
ATTCCATTCCATTCCTTTCCATTCCATTCCATTCCATTACTTTCTACTCGGGTTGATTTCATTCCATTCCATTCCATTCCATTCCATTCCATTCCATTCCATTCCATTCCATTCCTTTCGATTCCATACGATTCCATTCCATTCCATTCCATTCCAATCCATTCCGTTCTACTCGGGTTGATTCCATTCCATCCCATTCCATTCCATTCCATTCCATTCCATTCCATTCCATTCCATTTCAATCCATTCCATTCTCCTCGGGTTGATTCCATTCCATTGCATTCCATTCCATTCCATTCCATTCCATTCCATTCCAGTCCATTCCAATCCATTCCATTCTACTCGGGTTGATTCCATTCCATTCCATTCCATTCCATTCCATTCCATTCCATTCCTTTCGATTCCATTCCATTCCATTCCATTCATTCCATTCCATTCTATTGCATTCCATTCCATTCCATTCCATTCCATTCTGTTCTACTCGGGTTGATTACAATCTATTCCATTCCATTCCATTCCGTTACATTAAATTCCATTCCATTCCATTAAATTCCGTTCCATTCCATTCCATTCCATTCCAGTCCATTCCAATCCATTCCATTCTACTCGGGTTGATTCCATTCCATTCCATTCCATTCCAATCCATTCCATTCTACTTGTGTTGATTCCATTCCATTCCATTCCATTCCATTACACTCCATTCCATTCGGTTCCATTCCATTCCATTCCATTCCATTCCATTCCATTCCATTAAATTTTATTCCATTCCATTCCATTCCATTCCTTTCCTTTCCATTCCATTCCATTCCATTCCATTACGTTGTACTCGGATTGATTTCATTCCATTCCATTCCATTCCATTCCATTCCATTCCATTCCATTCCATTCCATTCCATTCCATTCCATTCCATTCCACTCGAATCCATTCCATTCCATTCCATTCCATTCCATTCCATTCCATTCCATTCCAATCCATTCCGTTTTTCTGGGGTTGATTCCATTCCATTCCATTCCATTCCATTCGATTCCATTCCATTCCATTTCAATCCATTCCATTCTACTCGGGTTGATTCCATTCCATTCCATTCCATTCCATTCCATTCCATTCCATTCCATTCCATTCCATTCAATTCCATTCCATTCCATTCCATTCCAATCCAGTCCATTCTACTCGGGTTGATTTGATTCCATTCCATTCCATTCCATTCCATTCCATTCCATTCCATTCGATTCCATTCCATTCCATTCCAATCCATTCCGTTCTACTCGGGTTGATTCCATTCCATTCCATTCCATTCCATTCCGTTCTACTCGGGTTGATTCCATTCCATTCCATTCCATTCCATTCCATTCCATTCCATTCCATTCCATTCGATTCCATTCAATTCCATTCCATTCCATTCCATTCCAATCCAGTCCATTCTACTCGGGTTGATTTGATTCCATTCCATTCCATTCCATTCCATTCCATTCCATTCCATTCCATTCCATTCCATTCCATTCCAATCCATTCCGTTCTACTCGGGTTGATTCCATTCCATTCCATTCCATTCCATTCCATTCCATTCCATTCCATTCGATTCCTTTCGATTCCATTCCATTCCATTCCATTAAATTCCATTCCATTCCATTCCATTCCATTCCATTCCATTCCATTCCATTCCATTCCATTCCATTCCATTCCATTCCGTTCTACTCGGGTTGATTCCATTCCATTCCATTCCATTCCATTCCATTCCATCCCATTCCATTCGATTCCATTCAATTCCATTCCATTCCATTCCGTTCCATTCCAATCCACTCCATTCTACTCGGGTTGATTCCATTCCATTCCATTCGATTCCATTCCATTCCATTCCAATCCATTCCATTCAACTCGGGTTGATTTGATTCCATTCCATTCCATTCCATTCCATTCCATTCCATTCGATTCCTTTCGATTCCATTCCATTCCATTCCATTAAATTCCATTCCATTCCATTCCATTCCATTCCATTCCATTCCATTCCATTCCGTTCCATTCCGTTCTACTCGGGTTGATTCCATTCCATTCCATTCCATTCCATTTCATTCCATTCCATTCCATTCAATTCCATTCCATTCCATTCCGTTCCATTCCAATCCACTCCATTCTACTCGGGTTGATTCCATTCCATTCCATTCCATTCCATTCCATTCCAATCCATTCCATTCTACTCGGGTTGATTCCATTCCATTCCATTCCATTCCATTCCATTCCATTCCGTTCCATTCCAATCCATTCCATTCTACTCGGGTTGATTCCATTCCATTCCATTCCATTCCATTCCATTCCAATCCATTCCATTCTACTCGGGTTGATTCCATTCCATTCCATTCCATTCCATTCCATTCCATTCCATTCCATTCCAATCCATTCCATTCAACTCGGGTTGATTCCATTCAATTCCATTCCATTCCATTCCATTCCATTAAATTTTATTCCATTCCATTCCATTCCATTCCTTTCCATTCCATTCCATTCCATTACGTTCTACTCGGGTTGATTTCATTCCATTCCATTCCATTCCATTCCATTCCATTCCATTCCATTCCATTCCATTCCATTCCATTCCTTTCGATTCCATACGATTCCATTCCATTCCATTCCATTCCAATCCATTCCGTTCTACTCGGGTTGATTCCATTCCATTCCATTCCATTCCATTCCATTCCATTCCATTTCAATCCATTCCATTCTCCTCGGGTTGATTCCATTCCATTCCATTCCATTCCATTCCATTCCATTCCATTCCATTCCATTCCATTCCATTCCATTCGATTCCATTCCATTCCATTCCGTTCTACTCGGGTTGATTCTATTCCATTCCATTCCATTCCATTCCATTCCATTCCATTCCATTCCATTCCAGTCCATTCCTATCCATTCCATTCTACTCGGTTTGATTCCATTCCATTCCATTCCATTCCATTCCATTCCATTCCATTCCATTCCATTCCATTCCTTTCGATTCCATTCCATTCCATTCCATTCCATTCCATTCCATTCCATTCCATTCCATTCCATTCCATTCCATTCTATTGCATTCCATTCCATTCCATTCCATTCCGTTCTACTCGGGTTGATTCCAATCTATTCCATTCCATTCCATTCCGTTACATTCCATTCCATTCCATTCCATTCCATTCCATTCCGTTCCATTCCATTCCATTCCATTCCAGTCCATTCCAATCCATTCCATTCTACTCGGGTTGATTCCATTCCATTCCATTCCATTCCATTCCATTACATTACATTCCATTCCAATCCATTCCATTCTACTCGGGTTGATTCCATTCCATTCTATTCCATTCCATTCCATTCCATTCCATTCCATTCCATTCCATTCCATTCGATTCCATTCCATTCCATTCCATTCCATTCCATTCCATTCCATTCCATTCCATTCCATTCCATTAAATTTTATTCCATTCCATTCCATTCCATTCCTTTCCTTTCCATTCCATTCCATTCCATTCCATTACGTTCTACTCGGGTTGATTTCATTCCATTCCATTCCATTCCATTCCATTCCATTCCATTCCATTCCATTCCATTCCATTTCAATCCATTCCATTCTACTCGGGTTGATTCCATTCCATTCCATTTGATTCCATTCCATTCCATTCTGTTCTACTCGGGTTGATTTCATTCTATTCCATTCCATTCCATTCCCTTCCATTCCATTCCATTCAATTCCATTCGATTCCAATCCATTCCATTCCATTAAATTCCATTCCATTCCATTCCATTCCATTCCATTCCATTCCATTCCATTCCATTCCATTCCATTCCATTCCATTCCGTTCTACTCGGGTTGATTCCATTCCATTCCATTCCATTCCATTCCATTCCATTCCATTCGATTCCATTCCATTCCATTCCATTCCAATCCATTCCATTCCAATCCATTCCATTCTACTCGGGTAGATTCCATTCCATTACATTCCTTTCCATTCCATTGCATTCCATTCCATTCCATTCCATTCGATTCCATTCGATTCCATTCCATTCCATTCCATTAAATTCCATTCCATTCCATTCCATTCCATTCCATTCCATTCCATTCCATTCCATTCCATTCCATTCCATTCCATTCCATTCTACTCGGGTTGATTCCATTCCATTCCATTCCATTCCATTCCATTCCATTCCATTCCATTCCATTCCATTCCATTCCATTCCATTCCATTGCATTCCAATCCATTCCATTCTACTCGGGTTGATTTGATTCCATTCCATTCCATTCCATTCCATTTCATTCCATTCCATTCGATTCCATTCCATTCCAATCCATTCCATTCCATTCCATTCCATTCCATTGCATTCCAATCCATTCCATTCTACTCGGGTTGATTTGATTCCATTCCATTCCATTCCATTCCATTCCATTCCATTCCATTCCGTTCTACTCGGGTTCATTCCATTCCATTCCATTCCATTGCACTCTATTCCATTGAATTCCCTTCCTTTCCATTCCATTCCATTCCATTCCAATCCATTCCGTTCTACTCGGGTTGATTCCATTCCATTCCATTCCATTCCATTCCATTCCATTCCATTCCATTCGATTCCTTTCGATTCCATTCCATTCCATTCCATTAAATTCCATTCCATTCCATTCCATTCCATTCCATTCCATTCCATTCCATTCCATTCCATTCCATTCCATTCCATTCCATTCCGTTCTACTCGGGTTGATTCCATTCCATTCCATTCCATTCCATTCCATTCCATCCCATTCCATTCGATTCCATTCAATTCCATTCCATTCCATTCCGTTCCATTCCAATCCACTCCATTCTACTCGGGTTGATTCCATTCCATTCCATTCGATTCCATTCCATTCCATTCCAATCCATTCCATTCAACTCGGGTTGATTTGATTCCATTCCATTCCATTCCATTCCATTCCATTCCATTCGATTCCTTTCGATTCCATTCCATTCCATTCCATTAAATTCCATTCCATTCCATTCCATTCCATTCCATTCCATTCCATTCCGTTCCATTCCGTTCTACTCGGGTTGATTCCATTCCATTCCATTCCATTCCATTTCATTCCATTCCATTCCATTCAATTCCATTCCATTCCATTCCGTTCCATTCCAATCCACTCCATTCTACTCGGGTTGATTCCATTCCATTCCATTCCATTCCATTCCATTCCAATCCATTCCATTCTACTCGGGTTGATTCCATTCCATTCCATTCCATTCCATTCCATTCCATTCCGTTCCATTCCAATCCATTCCATTCTACTCGGGTTGATTCCATTCCATTCCATTCCATTCCATTCCATTCCAATCCATTCCATTCTACTCGGGTTGATTCCATTCCATTCCATTCCATTCCATTCCATTCCATTCCATTCCATTCCAATCCATTCCATTCAACTCGGGTTGATTCCATTCAATTCCATTCCATTCCATTCCATTCCATTAAATTTTATTCCATTCCATTCCATTCCATTCCTTTCCATTCCATTCCATTCCATTACGTTCTACTCGGGTTGATTTCATTCCATTCCATTCCATTCCATTCCATTCCATTCCATTCCATTCCATTCCATTCCATTCCATTCCTTTCGATTCCATACGATTCCATTCCATTCCATTCCATTCCAATCCATTCCGTTCTACTCGGGTTGATTCCATTCCATTCCATTCCATTCCATTCCATTCCATTCCATTTCAATCCATTCCATTCTCCTCGGGTTGATTCCATTCCATTCCATTCCATTCCATTCCATTCCATTCCATTCCATTCCATTCCATTCCATTCCATTCGATTCCATTCCATTCCATTCCGTTCTACTCGGGTTGATTCTATTCCATTCCATTCCATTCCATTCCATTCCATTCCATTCCATTCCATTCCATTCCAGTCCATTCCTATCCATTCCATTCTACTCGGTTTGATTCCATTCCATTCCATTCCATTCCATTCCATTCCATTCCATTCCATTCCATTCCATTCCATTCCTTTCGATTCCATTCCATTCCATTCCATTCCATTCCATTCCATTCCATTCCATTCCATTCCATTCCATTCCATTCTATTGCATTCCATTCCATTCCATTCCATTCCGTTCTACTCGGGTTGATTCCAATCTATTCCATTCCATTCCATTCCGTTACATTCCATTCCATTCCATTCCATTCCATTCCATTCCGTTCCATTCCATTCCATTCCATTCCAGTCCATTCCAATCCATTCCATTCTACTCGGGTTGATTCCATTCCATTCCATTCCATTCCATTCCATTCCATTACATTCCATTCCAATCCATTCCATTCTACTCGGGTTGATTCCATTCCATTCTATTCCATTCCATTCCATTCCATTCCATTCCATTCCATTCCATTCCATTCGATTCCATTCCATTCCATTCCATTCCATTCCATTCCATTCCATTCCATTACATTCCATTCCATTAAATTTTATTCCATTCCATTCCATTCCATTCCTTTCCTTTCCATTCCATTCCATTCCATTCCATTACGTTCTACTCGGGTTGATTTCATTCCATTCCATTCCATTCCATTCCATTCCATTCCATTCCATTCCATTCCATTCCATTTCAATCCATTCCATTCTACTCGGGTTGATTCCATTCCATTCCATTTGATTCCATTCCATTCCATTCTGTTCTACTCGGGTTGATTTCATTCTATTCCATTCCATTCCATTCCCTTCCATTCCATTCCATTCAATTCCATTCGATTCCAATCCATTCCATTCCATTAAATTCCATTCCATTCCATTCCATTCCATTCCATTCCATTCCATTCCATTCCATTCCATTCCATTCCATTCCATTCCGTTCTACTCGGGTTGATTCCATTCCATTCCATTCCATTCCATTCCATTCCATTCCATTCGATTCCATTCCATTCCATTCCATTCCAATCCATTCCATTCCAATCCATTCCATTCTACTCGGGTAGATTCCATTCCATTACATTCCTTTCCATTCCATTGCATTCCATTCCATTCCATTCCATTCGATTCCATTCGATTCCATTCCATTCCATTCCATTAAATTCCATTCCATTCCATTCCATTCCATTCCATTCCATTCCATTCCATTCCATTCCATTCCATTCCATTCCATTCCATTCTACTCGGGTTGATTCCATTCCATTCCATTCCATTCCATTCCATTCCATTCCATTCCATTCCATTCCATTCCATTCCATTCCATTCCATTCCATTGCATTCCAATCCATTCCATTCTACTCGGGTTGATTTGATTCCATTCCATTCCATTCCATTCCATTTCATTCCATTCCATTCGATTCCATTCCATTCCAATCCATTCCATTCCATTCCATTCCATTCCATTGCATTCCAATCCATTCCATTCTACTCGGGTTGATTTGATTCCATTCCATTCCATTCCATTCCATTCCATTCCATTCCATTCCGTTCTACTCGGGTTCATTCCATTCCATTCCATTCCATTGCACTCTATTCCATTGAATTCCCTTCCTTTCTATTCCATTCCATTCCATTCCATTCCATTCCGTTCTACTCGGGTTGATTCCATTCCATTCCATTCCATTCCATTCCATTCCATTCCATTCCATTCCATTCCATTCCATTCGATTCCATTCCATTCCATTCCATTCCATTCCAATCCATTCCATTCTACTCGGGTTCATTCCATTCCATTCCATTCCATTCCATTCCATTCCATTCCATTCCATTCGGTTCCATTCGGTTCCATTCGATTCCATTCCATTTCAATCCATTCCATTCCATTCCGTTCCGTTCCGTTCCGTTTCGTTCGTTCCGTTCTATTCGGGTTGATTCCATTCTATTCCACTCCATTCCATTCGATTCCATTGGTTTCCATTCGATTCCATTCCATTCCATTCCATTCTATTCTATTGAATTCCATTCCATTCCATTCCATTCCATTGTATTCCAATCCATTCCTTTCTACTCGGGTTGATTCCATTCCATTCCATTCCGTTCCACTCCATTCCATTCCTTTCCATTCCATTCCATTTCATTGCATTTCAATCCATTCCATTCTACTCGGGTTGATTCCATTCCATTCCATTCCATTCCATTCCATTCCATTCCATTCCAATCCATTCCATTCTACTCGGGTTGATTCCATTCCATTCCTTTCCATTCCATTCCATTCCATTCCATTCCATTCCATTCCGTTCCGTTCCGTTCCATTCCATTCCATTCCATTCCATTCCATTCCATTCCATTCCGTTCTACTCGGGTTGATTCCATTCCATTCCATTCCATTCCATTCCATTCCATTCCATTCCATTCCATTCCATTCAATTCCATTCCAATCCATTCCATTCCAATCCATTCCATTCTACTCGGGTAGATTCCATTCCATTCCATTCCATTCCATTCCATTCCATTCCATTCCATTCCATTCCATTCCATTCCATTTGATTCCATTCGATTCCATTCCATTCCATTCCATTCCAATCCATTCCATTCTACTCGGGTTGATTCCATTCTATTCCATTCCATTCCATTCCATTCCATTCCATTCCATTCCATTCCATTCCATTCCATTCCAATCCATTCCATTCTACTCGGGTTGATTCCATTCCATTCCATTCCATTCGATTCCATTCGATTCCATTCGATTCCATTCCATTCCATTCCATTAAATTCCATTCCATTCCATTCCATTCCATTCCATTCCATTCCATTCCATTCCATTCCATTCCGTTCTACTCGGGTTGATTCCATTCCATTCCATTCCATTCCATTCCATTCCATTCCATTAAATTCGATTCCATTCAATTCCATTCCATTCCATTCCATTCTAATCCAGTCCATTCTACTCGGGTTGATTTGATTCCATTCCATTCCATTCCATTCCATTCCATTCCATTCCATTCCATTCCATTCGATTCCATTCCATTCCATTCCAATCCATTCCATTCAACTCGGGTTGATTTGATTCCATTCCATTCCATTCCATTCCATTCGATTCCATTCGATTCCATTCCATTCCATTCCATTAAATTCCATTCCGTTCCATTCCATTCCATTCCATTCCATTCCATTCCATTCCATTCCATTCCATTCCATGCCATTCCATTCCATTCCGTTCTACTCGGGTTGATTCCATTCCATTCCATTCCATTCCATTCCATTCCATTCCATTCCATTCCATTCCATTCGATTCCATTCAATTCCATTCCATTCCATTCCGTTCCATTCCAATCCATTCCATTCTACTCGGGTTTATTCCATTCCATTCCATTCCATTCCATTCCATTCCATTCCATTCCATTCCATTCCATTCCAATCCATTCCATTCTACTTGGGTTGATACCATTCCATTCCATTCCATTCCATTCCGTTCCATTCCATTCCAATCCATTCCATTCTACTCGGGTTGATTCCATTCCATTCCATTCCATTCCATTCCATTCCATTCCATTCCATTCCAATCCATTCCATTCAACTCGGGTTGATTCCATTCAATTCCATTCCATTCCATTCCATTCCATTAAATTTTATTCCATTCCATTCCATTCCATTCCTTTCCATTCCATTCCATTCCATTACTTTCTACTCGGGTTGATTTCATTCCATTCCATTCCATTCCATTCCATTCCATTCCATTCCATTCCATTCCTTTCGATTCCATACGATTCCATTCCATTCCATTCCATTCCAATCCATTCCGTTCTACTCGGGTTGATTCCATTCCATCCCATTCCATTCCATTCCATTCCATTCCATTCCATTCCATTCCATTTCAATCCATTCCATTCTCCTCGGGTTGATTCCATTCCATTGCATTCCATTCCATTCCATTCCATTCCATTCCATTCCAGTCCATTCCAATCCATTCCATTCTACTCGGGTTGATTCCATTCCATTCCATTCCATTCCATTCCATTCCATTCCTTTCGATTCCATTCCATTCCATTCCATTCATTCCATTCCATTCTATTGCATTCCATTCCATTCCATTCCATTCTTTTCTACTCGGGTTGATTCCAATCTATTCCATTCCATTCCATTCCGTTACATTAAATTCCATTCCATTCCATTTAATTCCGTTCCATTCCATTCCATTCCATTCCAGTCCATTCCAATCCATTCCATTCTACTCGGGTTGATTCCATTCCATTCCATTCCATTCCAATCCATTCCATTCTACTTGTGTTGATTCCATTCCATTCCATTCCATTCCATTACACTCCATTCCATTCGGTTCCATTCCATTCCATTCCATTCCATTCCATTCCATTCCATTAAATTTTATTCCATTCCATTCCATTCCATTCCTTTCCTTTCCATTCAATTCCATTCCATTCCATTACGTTGTACTCGGATTGATTTCATTCCATTCCATTCCATTCCATTCCATTCCATTCCATTCCATTCCATTCCATTCCACTCGAATCCATTCCATTCCATTCCATTCCATTCCATTCCATTCCATTCCATTCCAATCCATTCCGTTTTTCTCGGGTTGATTCCATTCCATTCCATTCCATTCCATTCGATTCCATTCCATTCCATTTCAATCCATTCCATTCTACTCGGGTTGATTCCATTCCATTCCATTCCATTCCATTCCATTCCATTCCATTCCATTCCAATCCATTCCATTCTACTCTGGTTGATTCCATTCCATTCCATTCCATTCCATTCCATTCCATTCCATTCCAGTCCATTCCAATCCATTCCATTCTACTCGGGTTGATTCCATTCCATTCCATTCCATTCCATTCCATTCCATTCCATTCCTTTCGATTCCATTCCATTCCAGTCCATTCCAATCTATTCCATTCTACTCGGGTTGATTCCATTCCATTCCATTCCATTCCATTACATTCCATTCCAATCCATTCCATTCTACTTTGGTTGATACCATTCCATTCCATTCCATTCCATTCCATTCCATTCCATTCCATTCGATTCCATTCCATTCCATTCCATTCCATTAAATTTTATTCCATTCCATTCCATTCCATTCCTTTCCTTTCCATTCCATTCCATTCCATTCCATTACGTTCTACTCGGGTTGATTTCATTCCATGCCATTCCATTCCATTGCATTCCAATCCATTCCGTTCTACTCGGGTTGATTCCATTCCATTCCATTCCATTCCATTTGATTCCATTCCATTCCATTTCAATCCATTCCATTCTACTCGGGTTGATTCCATTCCATTCCATTCCATTCCATTCCATTCCATTCCATTCCATTCCATTCCATTCGATTACTTTCCATTCCATTCCGTTCTAATCGGGTTAATTCTATTCCGTTCCATTCCATTCCATTCCATTCCATTCCATTCCATTCCATTCCATTCCTTTCCATTCCATTCCATTCCATTCTACTCGGTTTGATTCCATTCCATTCCATTCCATTCCATTCCATTCCTTTCGATTCCATTCCATTCCATTCCATTCCATTCCATTCCATTCCATTCCATTCCATTCCATTCCATTCCATTCCATTCTATTGCATTCCATTCCATTCCATTCCATTCCGTTCTACTCGGGTTGATTCCAATCTATTCCATTCCATTCCATTCCGTTACATTCCATTCCATTCCATTCCATTCCATTCCGTTCCATTCCATTCCATTCCATTCCAGTCCATTCCAATCCATTCCATTCTACTCGGGTTGATTCCATTCCATTCCATTCCATTCCATTCCATTCCATTCCATTACATTACATTCCATTCCAATCCATTCCATTCTACTCGGGTTGATTCCATTCCATTCCATTCCATTCCATTCCATTCCATTCCATTCCATTCCATTCGATTCCATTCCATTCCATTCCATTCCATTCCATTCCATTCCATTCCATTAAATTTTATTCCATTCCATTCCATTCCATTCCTTTCCTTTCCATTCCATTCCATTCCATTCCATTACGTTCTACTCGGGTTGATTTCATTCCATTATATTCCATTCCATTCCATTCCATTCCATTCGATTCCATTCCATTCCATTTCAATCCATTCCATTCTACTCGGGTTGATTCCATTCCATTCCATTTGATTCCATTCCATTCCATTCCATTCCATTCCATTCCATTCCATTCCATTCTGTTCTACTCGGGTTGATTTCATTCTATTCCATTCCATTCCATTCCCTTCCATTCCATTCCATTCAATTCCATTCGATTCCAATCCATTCCATTCCATTAAATTCCATTCCATTCCATTCCATTCCATTCCATTCCATTCCATTCCATTCCATTCCATTCAATTCCATTCCGTTCTACTCGGGTTGATTCCATTCCTTTCCATTCCATTCCATTCCATTCCATTCCATTCCATTCCATTCCATTCCATTCCATTCCATTCCTTTCTACTCGGGTTCATTCCATTCCATTCCATTCCATTGCATTCTATTCCATTGAATTCCCTTCCTTTCTAATCCATTCCATTCCATTCCATTCCATTCCGTTCTACTCGGGTTGATTCCATTCCATTCCATTCCATTCCATTCCATTCCATTCCATTCCATTCCATTCCATTCCATTCCATTCAATTCCATTCGATTCCATTCCATTCCATTCCATTCCATTCCATTCCAATCCATTCCATTCTACTCGGGTTCATTCCATTCCATTCCATTCCATTCCATTCCATTCCATTCCATTCCATTCGGTTCCATTCGGTTCCATTCGATTCCATTCCATTTCAATCCATTCCATTCCATTCCGTTCCGTTCCGTTCCGTTCTACTCGGGTTCATTCCATTCCATTCCATTCCATTGCATTCTATTCCATTGAATTCCCTTCCTTTCTATTCCATTCCATTCCATTCCATTCCATTCCGTTCTATTCGGGTTGATTCCATTCTATTCCACTCCATTCCATTCGATTCCATTGGTTTCCATTCGATTCCATTCCATTCCATTCCATTCTATTCTATTGAATTCCATTCCATTCCATTCCATTCCATTGTATTCCAATCCATTCCTTTCTACTCGGGTTGATTCCATTCCATTCCATTCCATTCGATTCCATTCCATTCCATTCCATTCCACTCCATTCCATTCCATTCCGTTCTACTCGGGTTGATTCCATTCCATTCCATTCCATTCCATTCCATTCGATTCCATTCAATTCCATTCCATTCCATTCCATTCCAATCCAGTCCATTGTACTCGGGTTGATTTGATTCCATTCCATTCCATTCCATTCCATTCCATTCCATTCCATTCGATTCCATTCCATTCCATTCCAATCCATTCCATTCAACTCGGGTTGATTTGATTCCATTCCATTCCATTCCATTCCATTCCATTCCATTCGATTCCATTCGATTCCATTCCATTCCATTCCATTAAATTCCATTCCATTCCATTCCATTCCATTCCATTCCATTCCATTCCATTCCATTCCATTCCATTCCGTTCTACTCGGGTTGATTCCATTCCATTCCATTCCATTCCATTCCATTCCATTCCATTCCATTCCATTCCATTCCATTCCATTCGATTCCATTCAATTCCATTCCATTCCATTCCGTTCCATTCCAATCCATTCCATTCTACTCGGGTTTATTCCATTCCATTCCATTCCATTCCATTCCATTCCATTCCATTCCAATCCATTCCATTCTACTCGGGTTGATTCCATTCCATTCCATTCCATTCCATTCCATTCCATTCCATTCCATTCCTTTCCGATCCATTCCAATCCATTCCATTCTACTCGGGTTGATTCCATTCCATTCCATTCCATTCCATTCCATTCCATTCCATTCCACTCAATTCCAATCCATTCCATTCAACTCGGGTTGATTCCATTCAATTCCATTCCATTCCATTCCATTCCATTCCGTTCCATTCCAATCCATTCCATTCTACTCGGGTTGATTCCATTCCATTCCATTCCATTCCATTCCATTCCATTCCATTCCATTCCAATCCATTCCATTCAACTCGGGTTGATTCCATTCAATTCCATTCCATTCCATTCCATTCCATTAAATTTTATTCCATTCCATTCCATTCCATTCCTTTCCATTCCATTCCATTCCATTACGTTCTACTCGGGTTGATTTCATTCCATTCCATTCCATTCCATTCCATTCCATTCCATTCCATTCCATTCCATTCCATTCCATTCCATTCCTTTCGATTCCAGTCCATTCCAATCCATTCCATTCTACTCGGGTTGATTCCATTCCATTCCATTCCATTCCATTCCATTCCATTCCATTCCATTCCATTCCATTCCTTTCGATTCCATTCCATTCCATTCCATTCCATTCCATTCCATTCCATTCCATTCCATTCCATTCCATTCCATTCCATTCTATTGCATTCCATTCCATTCCATTCCATTCTGTTCTACTCGGGTTGATTCCAATCTATTCCATTCCATTCCATTCCGTTACATTCCATTCCATTCCATTCCATTCCATTCCGTTGCATTCCATTCCATTCCATTCCAGTCCATTCCAATCCATTCCATTCTACTCGGGTTGATTCCATTCCATTCCATTCCATTCCATTCCATTCCATTCCAATCCATTCCATTCTACTTGTGTTGATTCCATTCCATTCCATTCCATTCCATTCCATTCCATTCCATTCCATTCCATTCCATTCCATTCGGTTCCATTCCATTCCATTCCATTCCATTCCATTAAATTTTATTCCATTCCATTCCATTCCATTCCATTCCATTCCATTCCATTCCAATCCATTCCGTTTTTCTCGGGTTGATTCCATTCCATTCCATTCCATTCAATTCGATTCCATTCCATTCCATTTCAATCCATTCCATTCTACTCGGGTTGATTCCATTCCATTCCATTCCATTCCATTCCATTCCATTCCATTCCATTCCATTCCAATCCATTCCATTCTACTCGGGTTGATTCCATTCCATTCCATTCCATTCCATTCCATTCCATTCCATTCCATTCCATTCCAATCCATTCCATTCAACTCGGGTTGATTCCTTTCAATTCCATTCCATTCCATTCCATTCCATTAAATTTTATTCCATTCCATTCCATTCCATTCCTTTCCATTCCATTCCATTCCATTCCATTCCATTACGTTCTACTCGGGTTGATTTCATTCCATTCAATTCCATTCCATTCCATTCCATTCCATTCCATTCCATTCCATTCCTTTCGATTCCATTCCATTCCATTCCATTCCATTCCATTCCATTCCATTCCATTCCATTCTATTGCATTCCATTCCATTCCATTCCTTTCCGTTCTACTCGGGTTGATTCCAATCTATTCCATTCCATTCCATTCCGTTACATTCCATTCCATTCCATTCCATTCCATTCCGTTCCATTCCATTCCAATCCATTCCAGTCCATTCCAATCCATTCCATTCTACTCGGGTTGATTCCATTCCATTCCATTCAATTCCATTCCATTCCATTACATTCCATTCCAATCCATTCCATTCTAATCGGGTTGATTCCATTCCATTCCATTCCATTCCATTCCATTCCATTCCATTCCATCCCTTTCGATTCCATTCCATTCCATTCCATTCCTTTCCATTCCATTAAATTTTATTCCATTCCATTCCATTCCATTCCTTTCCTTTCCATTCCATTCCATTCCATTCCATTCGATTCCATTCCATTCCATTCCATTCCAATCCATTCCGTTCTACTCGGGTTGATTCCATTCCATTCCATTCCATTCCATTCCATTCCATTCCATTCCATTCCATTCCATTCCATTCCATTCCACTCCATTCCTTTAAATTCCCTTCCATTCCATTCCATTCCATTAAATTCCATTGCATTCCATTCCATTCCATTCCGTTCTACTCGGGTTGATTCCATTCCATTCCATTCCATTCCATTCCATTCCATTCCATTCCATTCCATTCCATTCCATTCCATTTGATTCCATTCCATTCCATTCCATTCCATTCCATTCGATTCCATTCCATTCCATTCCAATCCATTCCATTCTACTCGGGTTGATTTGATTCCATTCCATTCCACTCCATTCCATTCCAGTCCAGTCCAGTCCATTCCAATCCATTCCATTCTACTCGGGTTGATTCCATTCCATTCCATTCCATTCCATTCCATTCCAATCCATTCCATTCTACTCGGGTTGATTCCATTCCATTCCATTCCATTCTATTCCACTCCATTCCATTTCATTCCATTCCATTCCATTCCATTCCATTCCATTCCAATCCATTCCATTCTACTCGGGTTGATTTGATTCCATTCCATTCCATTCCATTCCATTCCATTCCATTCCATTCCATTCCATTCCATTCCAATCCATTCCATTCTACTCGGCTTGATTTGATTCCATTCCATTCCATTCCATTCCATTCCAGTCCATTCCAATCCATTCCATTCTTCTCGGGTTGATTCCATTCCATTCCATTCCATTCCTTTCCTTTCCATTCCGTTCTACTCTGGTTGAATTCATTCCTTTCCATTGCATTCCATTCCATTCCATTCCATTCTATGCCATTCGATTCCATTCCATTCCATTTCAATCCATTCCGTTCTACTCGGGTTGATTCCATTCCATTCCATTCCATTCCATTCCATTCCATTCCAGTCCATTCCAATCCATTCCATTCTACTCGGGTTGATTCCATTCGATTCCATTCCGTTCCATTGGATTCCATTCCATTCCATTCCATTCCATTCCGTTCCATTCGATTCGATTCCATTCCATTCCAATCCATTCCATTCCATTCCATTCCATTCCATTCCATTCCTTTCCATTCCATTGGATTCCATTCCATTCCATTCTATTCCATTCCATTCCATTCCATTCCATTCCATTCCTTTCCATTCCATTCCATTCCATTCTGTTCTACTCGGGTTGATTCCATTCTATTCCATTCCATTCCATTCGATTCCATTCGATTCCATTCGATTCCATTCCATTCCATTCCATTAAATTTCATTCCATTCCATTCCATTCCATTCCATTCCATTCCGTTCGATTCCATTCCATTCCATTCCAATCCAATCCATTCCATTCTACTCGGGTTGATTCCATTCCATTCCATTCCATTCCATTCCATTCCATTCCGTTCCATTCCAATCCATTCCATTCTACTCGGGTTGAGTCCATTCCATTCCATTCCATTCCATTCCATTCCATTCCAATCCATTCCATTCAACTCGGGTTGATTCCATTCAATTCCATTCCATTCCATTCCATTCCATTCCATTCCATTCCATTAAATTTTATTCCATTCCATTCCATTCCATTCCTTTCCATTCCATTCCATTCCATTACGTTATACTCGGGTTGATTTCATTCCATTCCATTCCATTCCATTCCATTCCATTCCATTCCATTCCATTCCATTCCTTTCGATTCCATACGATTCCATTCCATTCCATTCCATTCCAATCCATTCCGTTCTACTCGGGTTGATTCCATTCCATTCCATTCCATTCCATTCGATTCCATTCCATTCCATTTCAATCCATTCCATTCTACTCGGGTTGATTCCATTCCATTCCATTCCATTCCATTCCATTCCATTCAATTCCATTCCATCCATTCCAGTCCATTCCAATCCATTCCATTCTACTCGGGTTGATTCCATTCCATTCCATTCCATTCCATTCCATTCCATTCCATTCCATTCCATTCCATTCCTTTCGATTCCATTCCATTCCATTCCATTCCATTCCATTCCATTCCATTCCATTCCATTCTATTGCATTCCATTCCATTCCATTCCATTCCGTTCTACTCGGGTTGATTCCAATCTATTCCATTCCATTCTATTCCGTTACATTCCATTCCATTCCATTCCATTCCATTCCATTCCATTCCATTCCATTCCATTCCAGTCCATTCCAATCCATTCCATTCTACTCGGGTTGATTCCATTCCATTCCATTCCATTCCATTACATTCCATTCCAATCCATTCCATTCTACTTGGGTTGATACCATTCCATTCCATTCCATTCCATTCCATTCCATTCCATTCCATTCCATTCGATTCCATTCCATTCCATTCCATTCCATTAAATTTTATTCCATTCCATTCCATTCCATTCTTTCCTTTGCATTCCATTCCATTCCATTCCATTACGTTCTACTCGGGTTGATTGCATTCCATTCCATTCCATTCCATTCCATTCCATTCCATTCCATTCCATTCCATTCCATTCCATTCCAATCCATTCCGTTCCACTCGGGTTGATTCCATTCCATTCCATTCCATTCCATTCGATTCCATTCCATTCCATTTCAATCCATTCCATTCTACTCGGGTTGATTCCATTCCATTCCATTCCATTCCATTCCATTCCATTCCATTCCATTCCATTCGATTCCATTCCATTCCATTCCGTTCTACTCGGGTTGATTCTATTCCATTCCATTCCATTCCATTCCATTCCATTCCATTCCATTCCAGTCCATTCCAATCCATTCCATTCTACTGGGTTTGATTCCATTCCGTTCCATTCCATTCCATTCCATTCCATTCCATTCCATTCCATTCCATTCCATTCCTTTCGATTCCATTCCATTCCATTCCATTCCATTCCATTCCATTCCATTCCATTCCATTCCATTCCATTCCATTCCATTCTATTGCATTCCATTCCATTCCATTCCATTCCATTCCGTTCTACTCGGGTTGATTCCAATCTATTCCATTCCATTCCATTCCGTTACATTCCATTCCATTCCATTCCATTCCATTCCATTCCGTTCCATTCCATTCCATTCCATTCCAGTCCATTCCAATCCATTCCATTCTACTCGGGTTGATTCCATTCCATTCCATTCCATTCCATTCCATTCCATTCCATTCCATCACATTCCATTCCAATCCATTCCATTCTACTCGGGTTGATTCCATTCCATTCCATTCCATTCCATTCCATTCCATTCCATTCCATTCCATTAAATTTTATTCCATTCCATTCCATTCCATTCCTTTCCATTCCATTCCATTCCATTACGTTCTACTCGGGTTGATTTCATTCCATTCCATTCCATTCCATTCCATTCCATTCCATTCCATTCCTTTCGATTCCATACGATTCCATTCCATTCCTTTCCATTCCAATCCATTCCGTTCTACTCGGGTTGATTCCATTCCATTCCATTCCATTCCATTCGATTCCATTCCATTCCATTTCAATCCATTCCATTCTACTCGGGTTGATTCCATTCCATTCCATTCCATTCCATTCCATTCAATTCCATTCCATTCCATTCCAGTCCATTCCAATCCATTCCATTCTACTCGGGTTGATTCCATTCCATTCCATTCCATTCCATTCCATTCCATTCCATTCCATTCCTTTCGATTATATTCCGTTCCATTCCATTCCATTCCATTCCATTCCATTCCATTCCATTCCATTCTATTGCATTCCATTCCATTCCATTCCATTCCGTTCTACTCGGGTTGATTTCATTCCATTCCATTCCATTCCATTCCATTCCATTCCATTCCATTCCATTCCTTTCGATTCCATACGATTCCATTCCATTCCATTCCATTCCAATCCATTCCGTTCTACTCGGGTTGATTCCATTCCATTCCATTCCATTCCATTCGATTCCATTCCATTCCATTTCAATCCATTCCATTCTACTCGGGTTGATTCCATTCCATTCCGTTCCATTCCATTCCATTCAATTCCATTCCATTCCATTCCAGTCCATTCCAATCCATTCCATTCTACTCGGGTTGATTCCATTCCATTCCATTCCATTCCATTCCATTCCATTCCATTCCTTTCGATTCCATTCCATTCCATTCCATTCCATTCCATTCCATTCCATTCCATTCCATTCTATTGCATTCCATTCCATTCCATTCCATTCCGTTCTACTCGGGTTGATTCCAATCTATTCCATTCCATTCTATTCCGTTACGTTCCATTCCATTCCATTCCATTCCATTCCGTTCCATTCCATTCCATTCCATTCCAGTCCATTCCAATCCATTCCATTCTACTCGGGTTGATCCCAATCCATTCCATTCCATTCCATTCCATTCCATTCCATTCCATTCCAATCCATTCCATTCTACTTGGGTTGATACCATTCCATTCCATTCCATTCCATTCCATTCCATTCCATTCCTTTCCATTCCATTCGATTTCATTCCATTCCATTCCATTCCATTAAATTTTATTCCATTCCATTCCATTCCATTCCTTTCCTTTCCATTCCATTCCATTCCATTCCATTACGTTCTACTCGGGTTCATTTCATTCCATTCCATTCCATTCCATTCCATTCCAATCCATTCCGTTCTACTCGGGTTGATTCCATTCCATTCCATTCCATTCCATTCCATTCAATTCCATTCCATTCCATTCCATTCCATTCCATTCCATTAAATTTTATTCCATTCCATTCCATTCCATTCCTTTCCATTCCATTCCATTCCATTACGTTCTACTCGGGTTGATTTCATTCCATTCCATTCCATTCCATTCCATTCCATTCCATTCCATTCCATTCCATTCCTTTCGATTCCATACGATTCCATTCCATTCCATTCCATTCCAATCCATTCCGTTCTACTCGGGTTGATTCCATTCCATTCCATTCCATTCCATTCGATTCCATTCCATTCCATTTCAATCCATTCCATTCTACTCGGGTTGATTCCATTCCATTCCATTCCATTCCATTCCATTCAATTCCATTCCATTCCATTCCAGTCCATTCCAATCCATTCCATTCTACTCGGGTTGATTCCATTCCATTCCATTCCATTCCATTCCATTCCATTCCATTCCATTCCATTCCATTCCATTCCATTCCATTCCATTCCTTTCGATTCCATTCCATTCCATTCCATTCCATTCCATTCCATTCCATTCCATTCCATTCCATTCCATTCCATTCTATTGCATTCCATTCCATTCCATTCCATTCCGTTCTACTCGGGTTGATTCCAATCTATTCCATTCCATTCTATTCCGTTACATTCCATTCCATTCCATTCCATTCCATTCCGTTCCATTCCATTCCATTCCATTCCAGTCCATTCCAATCCATTCCATTCTACTCGGGTTGATTCCATTCCATTCCATTCCATTCCATTACATTCCATTCCAATCCATTCCATTCTACTTGGGTTGATACCATTCCATTCCATTCCATTCCATTCCATTCCATTCCATTCGATTCCATTCCATTCCATTCCATTCCATTAAATTTTATTCCATTCCATTCCATTCCATTCCTTTCCTTTCCATTCCATTCCATTCCATTCCATTACGTTCTACTCGGGTTGATGTCATTTCTTTCCATTCCATTCCATTCCATTCCATTCCATTCCATTCCATTCCAATCCATTCCGTTCTACTCGGGTTGATTCCATTCCATTCCATTCCATTCCATTCCTTTCGATTTCATTCCATTCCATTTCAATCCATTCCATTCTACTCGGGTTGATTCCATTCCATTCCATTAAATTCCATTCCATTCCTTTCCATTCCATTCCATTCGATTCCATTCCATTCCATTCCGTTCTACTCGGGTTGATTCTATTCCATTCCATTCCATTCCATTCCATTCCATTCCATTCCATTCCATTCCATTCCATTCCAGTCCATTCCAATCCATTCCATTCTACTCGGGTTGATTCCATTCCATTCCATTTGATTCCATTCCATTCCATTACATTACATTACATTCCATTCTGTTCTACTCGGGTTGATTTCATTCTATTCCATTCCATTCCATTCCCTTCCATTCCATTCCATTCAATTCCATTCGATTCCAATCTATTCCATTCCATTAAATTCCATTCCATTCCATTCCATTCCATTCCATTCCATTCCATTCCATTCCATTCCATTCCATTCCATTCCATTCCGTTCTACTCGGGTTGATTCCATTCCATTCCATTTCATTCCATTCCATTCCATTCGATTCCATTCCATTCCATTCCATTCCAATCCATTCCATTCCAATCCATTCCATTCTACTCGGGTAGATTCCATTCCATTACATTCCTTTCCATTCCATTCCATTCCATTCCATTCCATTCGATTACATTCGATTCCATTCCATTCCATTCCATTAAATTCCATTCCATTCCATTCCATTCCATTCCATTCCATTCCATTCCATTCCATTCCATTCCATTCCATTCTACTCGGGTTGATTCCATTCCATTCCATTCCATTCCATTCCATTCCATTCCATTCAATTCCATTCCATTCCATTCCATTCCATTCCATTGCATTCCAATCCATTCCATTCTACTCGGGTTGATTTGATTCCATTCCATTCCATTCCATTCCATTTCATTCCATTCCATTCGATTCCATTCCATTCCAATCCATTCCATTCCATTCCATTCCATTTCATTTCATTCCATTCCATTCCATTCCATTCCATTCGATTCCATTCAATTCCATTCCGTTCCATTCCTTTCTATTCGATTCCATTCCATTCCATTCCATTCCATTCCATTCCATTCCATTCCGTTCTACTCGGGTTGATTCCATTCCATTCCATTCCATTCCATTGGATTCCATTCCATTCCATTCCATTCCATTCCATTCCATTCGATTCCATTCCATTCCATTCTATTGCATTCCATTCCATTCCATTCCATTCCATTCCGTTCTAGTCGGGTTGATTCCAATCTATTCCATTCCATTCCATTCCGTTACATTCCATTCCATTCCATTCCATTCCATTCCATTCCGTTCCATTCCATTCCTTTCCATTCCAGTCCATTCCAATCCATTCCATTCTACTCGGGTTGATTCCATTCCATTCCATTCCATTCCATTCCATTCCATTACATTCCATTCCAATCCATTCCATTCTACTCGGGTTGATTCCATTCCATTCCATTCCATTCCATTCCATTCCATTCCATTCCATTCCATTCCATTAAATTTTATTCCATTCCATTCCATTCCATTCCTTTCCATTCAATTCCATTCCATTACGTTCTACTCGGGTTGATTTCATTCCATTCCATTCCATTCCATTCCATTCCATTCCATTCCATTCCTTTCGATTCCATACGATTCCATTCCATTCCATTCCATTCCAATCCATTCCGTTCTACTCGGGTTGATTCCATTCCATTCCATTCCATTCCATTCGGTTCCATTCCATTCCATTTCAATCCATTCCATTCTACTCGGGTTGATTCCATTCCATTCCATTCCATTCCATTCCATTCAATTCCATTCCATTCCATTCCAGTCCATTCCAATCCATTCCATTCTACTCGGGTTGATTCCATTCCATTCCATTCCATTCCATTCCATTCCATTCCATTCCATTCCATTCCATTCCATTCCATTCCTTTCGATTCCATTCCATTCCATTCCATTCCATTCCATTCCATTCCATTCCATTCCATTCCGTTCTATTGCATTCCATTCCATTCCATTCCATTCCGTTCTACTCGGGTTGATTCCAATCTATTCCATTCCATTCTATTCTGTTACATTCCATTCCATTCCATTCCATTCCATTCCGTTCCATTCCATTCCATTCCATTCCAGTCCATTCCAATCCATTCCATTCTACTCGGGTTGATTCCATTCCATTCCATTCCATTCCATTACATTCCATTCCAATCCATTCCATTCTACTTGGGTTGATACCATTCCATTCCATTCCATTCCATTCCATTCCATTCCATTCCATTCCATTCCATTCGATTCCATTCCATTCCATTCCATTCCATTAAATTTTATTCCATTCCATTCCATTCCATTCCTTTCCTTTCCATTCCATTCCATTCCATTCCATTACGTTCTACTCGGGTTGATTTCATTCCATTCCATTCCATTCCATTCCATTCCATTCCATTCCATTCCAATCCATTCCGTTCTACTCGGGTTGATTCCATTCCATTCCATTCCACTCCATTCGATTCCATTCCATTCCATTTCAATCCATTCCATTCTACTCGGGTTGATTCCATTCCATTCCATTCCATTCCATTCCATTCCATTCCATTCCATTCCATTCCATTCCATTCGATTCCATTCCATTCCATTCCGTTCTACTCGGGTTGATTCTATTCCATTCCATTCCATTCCATTCCATTCCATTCCATTCCATTCCATTCCATTCCAGTCCATTCCAATCCATTCCATTCTACTGGGTTTGATTCCATTCCGTTCCATTCCGTTCCATTCCATTCCATTCCTTTCTATTCCATTCCATTCCATTCCATTCCATTCCATTCTATTGCATTCCATTCCATTCCAATCCATTCCATTCTACTCGGGTTGATTCCATTCCATTCCATTCCATTCCATTCCATTCCATTCCATTCCATTCGATTCCATTCCATTCCATTGCATTCCATTCCATTCCATTCCATTCCATTCCATTAAATTTTATTCCATTCCATTCCATTCCATTCCTTTCCTTTCCATTCCATTCCATTCCATTCCATTACGTTCTACTCGGGTTGATTTCATTCCATTCCATTCCATTCCATTCCATTCCATTCCATTCCATTCCATTCCATTCCATTTCATTTCAATCCATTCCATTCTACTCGGGTTGATTCCATTCCATTCCATTTGATTCCATTCCATTCCATTCCATTACATTACATTCCATTCTGTTCTACTCGGGTTGATTTCATTCTATTCCATTCCATTCCATTCCATTCCATTCCATTCCTTTCGATTCCATTCCATTCCATTCCATTCCATTCCATTCCATTCCATTCCATTCCATTCCATTCCATTCCATTCTATTGCATTCCATTCCATTCCATTCCATTCCGTTCTACTCGGGTTGATTCCAATCTATTCCATTCCATTCTATTCTGTTACATTCCATTCCATTCCATTCCATTCCATTCCATTCCGTTCCATTCCATTCCATTCCATTCCAGTCCATTCCAATCCATTCCATTCTACTCGGGTTGATTCCATTCCATTCCATTCCATTCCATTACATTCCATTCCAATCCATTCCATTCTACTTGGGTTGATACCATTCCATTCCATTCCATTCCATTCCATTCCATTCCATTCCATTCCATTCCATTCCATTCCATTCCATTCCATTCGATTCCATTCCATTCCATTCCATTCCATAAAATTTTATTCCATTCCATTCCATTCCATTCCTTTCCTTTCCATTCCATTCCATTCCATTCCATTACGTTCTACTCGGGTTGATTTCATTCCATTCCATTCCATTCCATTCCATTCCATTCCATTCCATTCCAATCCATTCCGTTCTACTCGGGTTGATTCCATTCCATTCCATTCCACTCCATTCGATTCCATTCCATTCCATTTCAATCCATTCCATTCTACTCGGGTTGATTCCATTCCATTCCATTCCATTCCATTCCATTCCATTCCATTCCATTCCATTCCATTCGATTCCATTCCATTCCATTCCGTTCTACTCGGGTTGATTCTATTCCATTCCATTCCATTCCATTCCATTCCATTCCATTCCATTCCATTCCATTCCAGTCCATTCCAATCCATTCCATTCTACTGGGTTTGATTCCATTCCGTTCCATTCCGTTCCATTCCATTCCATTCCTTTCTATTCCATTCCATTCCATTCCATTCCATTCCATTCTATTGCATTCCATTCCATTCCATTCCATTCCGTTCTACAAGGGTTGATTCCAATCTATTCCATTCCATTCCATTCCGTTACATTCCATTCCATTCCATTCCATTCCATTCCATTCCATTCCATTCCATTCCGTTCCATTCCATTCCATTCCATTCCAGTCCATTCCAATCCATTCCATTCTACTCGGGTTGATTCCATTCCATTCCATTCCATTCCATTCCATTCCATTCCATTCCATTCGATTCCATTCCATTCCATTGCATTCCATTCCATTCCATTCCATTCCATTCCATTAAATTTTATTCCATTCCATTCCATTCCATTCCTTTCCTTTCCATTCCATTCCATTCCATTCCATTACGTTCTACTCGGGTTGATTTCATTCCATTCCATTCCATTCCATTCCATTCCATTCCATTCCATTCCATTCCATTCCATTCCATTCCATTTCATTTCAATCCATTCCATTCTACTCGGGTTGATTCCATTCCATTCCATTTGATTCCATTCCATTCCATTCCATTACATTACATTCCATTCTGTTCTACTCGGGTTGATTTCATTCTATTCCATTCCATTCCATTCCATTCCATTCCATTCCTTTCGATTCCATTCCATTCCATTCCATTCCATTCCATTCCATTCCATTCCATTCCATTCCATTCCATTCCATTCTATTGCATTCCATTCCATTCCATTCCATTCCGTTCTACTCGGGTTGATTCCAATCTATTCCATTCCATTCTATTCTGTTACATTCCATTCCATTCCATTCCATTCCATTCCATTCCATTCCGTTCCATTCCATTCCATTCCATTCCAGTCCATTCCAATCCATTCCATTCTACTCGGGTTGATTCCATTCCATTCCATTCCATTCCATTACATTCCATTCCAATCCATTCCATTCTACTTGGGTTGATACCATTCCATTCCATTCCATTCCATTCCATTCCATTCCATTCCATTCCATTCCATTCCATTCCATTCCATTCCATTCGATTCCTTTCCATTCCATTCCATTCCATAAAATTTTATTCCATTCCATTCCATTCCATTCCTTTCCTTTCCATTCCATTCCATTCCATTCCATTACGTTCTACTCGGGTTGATTTCATTCCATTTCATTCCATTCCATTCCATTCCATTCCATTCCATTCCATTCCAATCCATTCCGTTCTACTCGGGTTGATTCCATTCCATTCCATTCCACTCCATTCGATTCCATTCCATTCCATTTCAATCCATTCCATTCTACTCGGGTTGATTCCATTCCATTCCATTCCATTCCATTCCATTCCATTCCATTCCATTCGATTCCATTCCATTCCATTCCGTTCTACTCGTGTTGATTCTATTCCATTCCATTCCATTCCATTCCATTCCATTCCATTCCATTCCATTCCAGTCCATTCCAATCCATTCCATTCTACTGGGTTTGATTCCATTCCGTTCCATTCCGTTCCATTCCATTCCATTCCTTTCTATTCCATTCCATTCCATTCCATTCCATTCCATTCCATTCCATTCCATTCTATTGCATTCCATTCCATTCCATTCCATTCCGTTCTACTCGGGTTGATTCCAATCTATTCCATTCCATTCCATTCCGTTACATTCCATTCCATTCCATTCCATTCCATTCCGTTCCATTCCATTCCATTCCATTCCAGTCCATTCCAATCCATTCCATTCTACTCGGGTTGATTCCATTCCATTCCATTCCATTCCATTCCATTCCATTCCATTCCATTCCATTCCATTCCATTCCATTCGATTCCATTCCATTCCATTGCATTCCATTCCATTCCATTCCATTCCATTCCATTAAATTTTATTCCATTCCATTCCATTCCATTCCTTTCCTTTCCATTCCATTCCATTCCATTCCATTACGTTCTACTCGGGTTGATTTCATTCCATTCCATTCCATTCCATTCCATTCCATTCCATTCGATTCCATTCCATTTCATTTCAATCCATTTAATTCTACTCGGGTTGATTCCATTCCATTCCATTTGATTCCATTCCATTCCATTCCATTACATTACATTCCATTCTGTTCTACTCGGGTTGATTTCATTCTATTCCATTCCATTCCATTCCCTTCCATTCCATTCCATTCAATTCCATTCGATTCCAATCTATTCCATTCCATTAAATTCCATTCCATTCCATTCCATTCCATTCCATTCCATTCCATTCCATTCCATTCCATTCCATTCCATTCCGTTCTACTCGGGTTGATTCCATTCCATTCCATTCCATTCCATTCCATTCCATTCCATTCCATTCCATTTCATTCCATTCCATTCCAATCCATTCCATTCCAATCCATTCCATTCTACTCGGGTAGATTCCATTCCATAACATTCCTTTCCATTCCATTCCATTCCATTCCATTCCATTCCATTCCATTCGATTACATTCGATTCCATTCCATTCCATTCCATTAAATTCCATTCCATTCCATTCCATTCCATTCCATTCCATTCCATTCCGTTCCATTCCATTCCATTCCATTCCATTCTACTCGGGTTGATTCCATTCCATTCCATTCCATTCCATTCCATTCCATTCCATTCAATTCCATTCCATTCCATTCCATTCCATTCCATTGCATTCCAATCCATTCCATTCTACTCGGGTTGATTTGATTCCATTCCATTCCATTCCATTCCATTTCATTCCATTCCATTCGATTCCATTCCATTCCAATCCATTCCATTCCATTCCATTCCATTTCATTCCATTCCATTCCATTCCATTCGATTCGATTCCATTCCATTCCATTCCGTTCCATTCCTTTCTATTCGATTCCATTCCATTCCATTCCATTCCATTCCATTCCATTCCATTCCATTCCATTCCATTCCATTCCATTCCGTTCTACGCGGGTTGATTCCATTCCATTCCATTCCATTCCATTGGATTCCATTCCATTCCATTCCATTCCATTCCATTCTATTCCATTCGATTCGATTACATTCCATTCCAATCAATTCCATTCCATTCCATTCCATTCCATTCCATTCCATTCCATTCCATTCTATTGGATTCCATTCCATTCCATTCCATTCCATTCCATTCCATTCCATTCCATTCCATTCCTTTCCATTCCATTCCATTCCATTCCGTTCTACTCGGGTTGATTCCATTCTATTCCATTCCATTCCATTCGATTCCATTCGATTCCATTCGATTCCATTCCATTCCATTCCATTAAATTTCATTCCATTCCATTCCATTCCATTCCATTCCATTCCATTCCATTCCGTTCTATTCCATTCCATTCCATTCCAATCCAATCCATTCCATTCTACTCGGGTTGATTCCATTCCATTCCATTCCATTCCATTCCATTCCATTCCATTCCATTCCGTTCCATTCCAATCCATTCCATTCTACTCGGGTTGATTCCATTCCATTCCATTCCATTCCATTCCATTCCATTCCATTCCATTCCATTCCATTCCATTCCATTCGAATCCATTCCATTCTACTCGGGTTTATTCCATTCCATTCCATTCCATTCCATTCCATTCCATTCCATTCCATTCCATTCCAATCCATTCCATTCAACTCGGGTTGATTCCATTCAATTCCATTCCATTCCATTCCATTCCATTAAATTTTATTCCATTCCATTCCATTCCATTCCTTTCCATTCCATTCCATTCCATTACGTTCTACTCGGGTTGATTTCATTCCATTCCATTCCATTCCATTCCATTCCATTCCATTCCTTTCGATTCCATACGATTCCATTCCATTCCATTCCATTCCAATCCATTCCGTTCTACTCGGGTTGATTCCATTCCATCCCATTCCATTCCATTCCATTCCATTCCATTCCATTCCATTTCAATCCATTCCATTCTCCTCGGGTTGATTCCATTCCATTCCATTCCATTCCATTCCATTCCATTCCATTCCATTCCATTCCATTCCATTCCATTCCGTTCCATTCCAATCCATTCCATTCTACTCGGGTTGATTCCATTCCATTCCATTCCATTCCATTCCATTCCATTCCATTCCATTCCATTCCATTCCATTCCATTCCATTCGAATCCATTCCATTCTACTCGGGTTTATTCCATTCCATTCCATTCCATTCCATTCCATTCCATTCCATTCCATTCCAATCCATTCCATTCAACTCGGGTTGATTCCATTCAATTCCATTCCATTCCATTCCATTCCATTAAATTTTATTCCATTCCATTCCATTCCATTCCTTTCCATTCCATTCCATTCCATTACGTTCTACTCGGGTTGATTTCATTCCATTCCATTCCATTCCATTCCATTCCATTCCATTCCATTCCATTCCTTTCGATTCCATACGATTCCATTCCATTCCATTCCATTCCAATCCATTCCGTTCTACTCGGGTTGATTCCATTCCATCCCATTCCATTCCATTCCATTCCATTCCATTCCATTCCATTTCAATCCATTCCATTCTCCTCGGGTTGATTCCATTCCATTCCATTCCATTCCATTCCATTCCATTCCATTCCATTCCAGTCCATTCCAATCCATTCCATTCTACTCGGGTTGATTCCATTCCATTCCATTCCATTCCATTCCATTCCATTCCATTCCATTCCATTCCTTTCGATTCCATTCCATTCCATTCCATTCCATTCCATTCCATTCCATTCCATTCCATTCTATTGCATTCCATTCCATTCCATTCCATTCTGTTCTACTCGGGTTGATTCCAATCTATTCCATTCCATTCCATTCCGTTCCATTCCATTCCATTCCATTCCAGTCCATTCCAATCCATTCCATTCTACTCGGGTTGATTCCATTCCATTCCATTCCATTCCATTACATTCCATTCCAATCCATTCCATTCTACTTGTGTTGATTCCATTCCATTCCATTCCATTCCATTCTATTCCATTCCATTCCATTCCATTCCATTCCATTCGGTTCCATTCCATTCCAATCCATTCCATTCCATTCCATTAAATTTTATTCCATTCCATTCCATTCCATTCCTTTCCTTTCCATTCCATTCCATTCCATTCCATTACGTTGTACTCGGGTTGATTTCATTCCATTCCATTCCATTCCATTCCATTAAATTCCATTCCATTCCATTCCATTCGATTCCATTCCATTCCATTCCATTCGATTCCATTCCATTCCATTCCATTCCAATCCATTCCGTTCTACTCGGGTTGATTCCATTCCATTCCATTACATTCCATTCGATTCCATTCCATTCCATTTCAATCCATTCCATTCTACTCGGGTTGATTCCATTCCATTCCATTCCATTCCATTCCATTCCATTCCATTGCATTCCAATCCATTCCATTCTACTCGGGTTGATTTGATTCCATTCCATTCCATTCCATTCCATTCCATTCCATTCCATTCCATTCCATTTCATTCCATTCCATTCCATTCCAATCCATTCCATTCAACTCGGGTTGATTCCATTCAATTCCATTCCATTCCATTCCATTCCATTAAATTTTATTCCATTCCATTCCATTCCATTCCTTTCCATTCCATTCCATTCCATTCCATTCCATTACGTTCTACTCGGGTTGATTTCATTCCATTCCATTCCATTCCATTCCATTCCATTCCATTCCATTCCATTCCATTCCATTCCTTTCGATTCCATACGATTCCATTCCATTCCATTGCATTCCAATCCATTCCGTTCTTCTCGGGTTGATTCCATTCCATTCCATTCCATTCCATTCGATTCCATTCCATTCCATTTCAATCCATTCCATTCTACTCAGGTTGATTCCATTCCATTCCATTCCATTCCATTCCATTCCATTCCATTCCATTCAATTCCAGTCCATTCCTATCCATTCCATTCTACTCGGGTTGATTCCATTCCGTTCCATTCCATTCCATTCCATTCCATTCCTTTCGATTCCATTCCATTCCATTCCATTCCATTCCATTCCATTCCAGTCCATTCCAATCCATTCCATTCTACTCGGGTTGATTCCATTCCATTCCATTCCATTCCATTCCATTCCATTCCATTACATTCCATTCCAATCCATTCCATTCTACTCGGGTTGATTCCATTCCATTCCATTCCATTCCATTCCATTCCATTCCATTCCATTCCATTCCATTCCATTCCATTCGATTCCATTCCATTCCATTCCATTCCATTCCATTCCATTCCATTAAATTTTATTCCATTCCATTCCATTCCATTCCTAATCCTTTCAATTCCATTCCATTCCATTCCATTCCATTCCATTCGATTCCATTCCATTCCATTCCATTCCATTCCATTCCATTCCATTCCATTCGATTCCATTCGATTCCATTCCATTCCATTCCTTTAAATACCCTTCCATTCCATTCCATTCCATTAAATTCCATTCCATTCCATTCCATTCCATTCCGTTCTACTCGGGTTGATTCCATTCCATTCCATTCCATTCCATTCCATTCCATTCCATTCCATTCCATTCCATTCCAATCCATTCCATTCTACTCGGGTTGTTTCCATTCCATTCCATTCCATTCCATTCCATTCCATTCCATTCCATTCCATTCCATTCAATTCCATTCCATTCCATTCCATTCGATTCCATTGCATTCCATTCCAATCCATTCCATTCTACTCGGGTTGATTTGATTCCATTCCATTCCATTCCATTCCATTCCAGTCCAGTCCAGTCCATTCCAATCCATTCCATTCTACTCGGGTTGATTCCATTCCATTCCATTCCATTCCATTCCATTCCATTCCATTCCATTCCAATCCATTCCATTCTACTCGGGTTGATTCCATTCCATTCCATTCCATTCTATTCCACTCCATTCCATTTCATTCCATTCCATTCCATTCCATTCCATTCCATTCCATTCCATTCCAATCCATTCCATTCTACTCTGGTTGATTCAATTCCATTCCATTCCATTCCATTCTTTTCCATTCCATTCCATTCCAGTCCATTCCAATCCATTCCATTCTACTCGGCTTGATTTGATTCTATTCCATTCCATTCCATTCCATTCCAGTCCATTCCAATCCATTCCATTCTTCTCGGGTTGATTCCATTCCATTCCATTCCATTCCATTCCATTCCATTCCGTTCTACTCTGGTTGAATTCATTCCTTTCCATTGCATTGCATTCCATTCCATTCCATTCTATGCCATTCGATTCCATTCCATTCCATTTCAATCCATTCCGTTCTACTCGGGTTGATTCCATTCCATTCCATTCCATTCCATTCCATTCCATTCCATTCCAGTCCATTCCAATCCATTCCATTCTACTAGGGTTGATTCCATTCGATTCCATTCCATTCCATTGGATTCCATTCCATTCCATTCCATTCCATTCCGTTCCATTCGATTCGATTCCATTCCATTCCAATCCATTCCATTCCATTCCATTCCATTCCATTCCTTTCCATTCCATTGGATTCCATTCCATTCCATTCCATTCCATTCCATTCCATTCCTTTCCATTCCATTCCATTCCATTCCGTTCTACTCGGGTTGATTCCATTCTATTCCATTCCATTCCATTCGATTCCATTCGATTCCATTCGATTCCATTCCATTCCATTCCATTAAATTTCATTCCATTCCATTCCATTCCATTCCATTCCATTCCATTCCATTCCATTCCATTCCGTTCGATTCCATTCCATTCCATTCCAATCCAATCCATTCCATTCTACTCGGGTTGATTCCATTCCATTCCATTCCATTCCATTCCATTCCATTCCGTTCCATTCCAATCCATTCCATTCTACTCGGGTTGATTCCATTCCATTTCATTCCATTCCATTCCATTCCATTCCAATCCATTCCATTCTACTCGGGTTGATTCCATTCCATTCCATTCCATTCCATTCCATTCCATTCCATTCCATTCCATTCCAATCCATTACATTCAACTCGGGTCGATTCCATTCAATTCCATTCCATTCCATTCCATTCCATTCCATTCCATTAAATTTTATTCCATTCCATTCCATTCCATTCCTTTCCATTCCATTCCATTCCATTACGTTCTACTCGGGTTGATTTCATTCCATTCCATTCCATTCCATTCCATTCCATTCCATTCCATTCCATTCCATTCCATTCCATTCCATTCCTTTCGATTCCATACGATTCCATTCCATTCCATTCCATTCCAATCAATTCCGTTCTACTCGTGTTGATTCCATTCCATTCCATTCCATTCCATTCGATTCCATTCCATTCCATTTCAATCCATTCCATTCTACTCGGGTTGATTCCATTCCATTCCATTCCATTCCTTTCCATTCAATTCCATTCCATTCCATTCCAGTCCATTCCAATCCATTCCATTCTACTCGGGTAGATTCCATTCCGTTCCATTCCATTCCATTCCATTCCATTCCATTCCATTCCATTCCATTCCTTTCGATTCCATTCCATTCCATTCCATTCCATTCCATTCCATTCCATTCCATTCCATTCCATTCCATTCCATTCTATTGCATTCCATTCCATTCCATTCCATTCTGTTCTACTCGGGTTGATTCCAATCTATTCCATTCCATTCTATTCCGTTACATTCCATTCCATTCCATTCCATTCCATTCCATTCCGTTCCATTCCATTCCATTCCATTCCAGTCCATTCCAATCCATTCCATTCTACTCGGGTTGATTCCATTCCATTCCATTCCATTCCATTACATTCCATTCCAATCCATTCCATTCTACTTGGGTTGATACCATTCCATTCCATTCCATTCCATTCCATTCCATTCCATTCCATTCGATTCCATTCCATTCTATTCCATTCCATTAAATTTTATTCCATTCCATTCCATTCCATTCCTTTCCATTCCATTCCATTCCATTCCATTCCATTACGTTCTACTCGGGTTGATTTCATTCCATTCCATTCCATTCCATTCCATTCCATTCCATTCCTTTCGATTCCATACGATTCCATTCCATTCCATTCCATTCCAATCCATTCCGTTCTACTCGGGTTGATTCCATTCCATTCCATTCCATTCAATTCCATTCCATTCCATTCCATTTCAATCCATTCCATTCTACTCGGGTTGATTCCATTCCATTCCATTCCATTCCTTTCCATTCCATTCCATTCCATTCCATTCCAGTCCATTCCTATCCATTCCATTCTACTCGGGTTGATTCCATTCCGTTCCATTCCATTCCATTCCATTCCATTCCATTCCATTCCATTCCATTCCTTTCGATTCCATTCCATTCCATTCCATTCCATTCCATTCCATTCCATTCCATTCCATTCCATTCCATTCCATTCCATTCCATTCCATTCCATTGCATTCCATTCCAATCCATTCCATTCCGTTCTACTCGGTTTGATTCCAATCTATTCCATTCCATTCCATTCCGTTACATTCCATTCCATTCCATTCCATTCCATTCCATTCCATTCCGTTC
>NC_073241.2:16382500-16392500 GCF_029281585.2 Gorilla gorilla gorilla
AATTCCATTCCATTCCATTCCAGTCCATTCCAATCCATTCCATTCTACTCGGGATGATTCCATTCCATTCCATTCCACTCCATTCCATTCCATTCCATTCCATTCCATTCCTTTCGATTCCATTCCATTCCATTCCATTCCATTCCATTCCATTCCATTCCATTCCATTCCATTCCATTCCATTCCATTCTATTGCATTCCATTCCATTCCATTCCATTCCATTCCGTTCTACTCGGGTTGATTCCAATCTATTCCATTCCATTCTATTCCGTTACATTCCATTCCATTCCATTACATTCCATTCCAATCCATTCCATTCTACTTGGGTTGATACCATTCCATTCCATTCCATTCCATTCCATTCCATTCCATTCGATTCCATTCCATTCCATTCCATTAAATTTTATTCCATTCCATTCCATTCCATTCCTTTCCTTTCCATTCCATTCCATTCCATTCCATTACGTTCTACTCGGGTTGATTTCATTCCATGCCATTCCATTCCATTGCATTCCAATCCACTCCGTTCTACTCTGGTTGATTCCATTCCATTCCATTCCATTCCATTCGATTCCATTCCATTCCATTTCAATCCATTCCATTCTACTCGGGTTGATTCCATTCCATTCCATTCCAATCCATTCCATTCCATTCCATTCCATTCCATTCCATTCGATTCCATTCCATTCCATTCCGTTCTACTCGGGTTGATTCTATTCCGTTCCATTCCATTCCATTCCATTCCATTCCATTCCATTCCATTCCATTCCATTCTATTGCATTCCATTCCATTCCATTCCATTCCGTTCTACTCGGGTTGATTCCAATCTATTCCATTCCATTCCATTCCGTTACATTCCATTCCATTCCATTCCATTCCATTCCGTTCCATTCCATTCCATTCCATTCCAGTCCATTCCAATCCATTCCATTCTACTCGGGTTGATTCCATTCCATTCCATTACATTCCATTCCATTCCATTACATTCCATTCCAATCCATTCCATTCTACTCGGGTTGATTCCATTCCATTCCATTCCATTCCATTCCATTCCATTCCATTCCATTCCATTCGATTCCATTCCATGGAATGACACTACATTCCATTCCAATCCATTCCATTCTACTTGGGTTGATACCATTCCATTCCATTCCATTCCATTCCATTCCATTCCATTCCATTCCATTAAATTTTATTCCATTCCATTCCATTCCATTCCTTTCCTTTCCATTCCATTCCATTCCATTCCATTACGTTCTACTCGGGTTGATTTCATTCCATGCCATTCCATTCCATTGCATTCCAATCCATTCCGTTCTACTCGGGTTGATTCCATTCCATTCCATTCCATTCCATTCGATTCCATTCCATTCCATTTCAATCCATTCCATTCTACTCGGGTTGATTCCATTCCATTCCATTCCATTCCATTCCATTCCATTCCATTCCATTCCATTCCATTCCATTCGATTCCATTCCATTCCATTCCGTTCTACTCGGGTTGATTCTATTCCGTTCCATTCCATTCCATTCCATTCCATTCCATTCCATTCCATTCCATTCCTTTCCATTCCATTCCATTCCATTCTACTCGGTTTGATTCCATTCCATTCCATTCCATTCCATTCCATTCCTTTCGATTCCATTCCATTCCATTCCATTCCATTCCATTCCATTCCATTCCATTCTGTTCTACTCGGGTTGATTTCATTCTATTCCATTCCATTCCATTCCCTTCCATTCCATTCCATTCAATTACATTCGATTCCAATCCATTCCATTCCATTAAATTCCATTCCATTCCATTCCATTCCATTCCATTCCATTCCATTCCATTCCATTCCATTCCATTCCGTTCTACTCGGGTTGATTCCATTCCTTTCCATTCCATTCCATTCCATTCTATTCCATTCCATTCCATTCCATTCCATTCCATTCCGTTCTACTCGGGTTCATTCCATTCCATTCCATTCCATTGCATTCTATTCCATTGAATTCCCTTCCTTTCTATTCCATTCCATTCCATTCCATTCCATTCCGATCTACTCGGGTTGATTCCATTCCATTCCATTCCATTCCATTCCATTCCATTCCATTCCATTCCATTCCATTCCATTCGATTCCATTCGATTCCATTCCATTCCATTCCATTCCATTCCAATCCATTCCATTCTACTCGGGTTCATTCCATTCCATTCCATTCCATTCCATTCCATTCCATTCCATTCCATTCCATTCCATTCCATTCCATTCCATTCCATTCGGTTCCATTCGGTTCCATTCGATTCCATTCCATTTCAATCCATTCCATTCCATTCCGTTCCTTTCCAATCCATTCCATTCTACTCGGGTTGATTCCATTCCATTCCATTCCATTCCATTCCATTCCATTCCATTCCATTCGATTCCATTCCATTCCATTCCATTCCATTCCATTCCATTCCATTAAATTTTATTCCATTCCATTCCATTCCATTCCTTTCCTTTCCATTCCATTCCATTCCATTCCATTACGTTCTACTCGGGTTGATTTCATTCCATTCCATTCCATTCCATTCCATTCCATTCCATTCGTTTCCATTCCATTCCATTTCAATCCATTCCATTCTACTCGGGTTGATTCCATACCATTCCATTTGATTCCATTCCATTCCATTCCATTCCATTCCATTCCATTCTGTTCTACTCGGGTTGATTTCATTCTATTCCATTCCATTCCATTCCCTTCCATTCCATTCCATTCAATTCCATTCGATTCCAATCCATTCCATTCCATTAAATTCCATTCCATTCCATTCCATTCCATTCCATTCCATTCCATTCCATTCCATTCCATTCCATTCCATTCCATTCCATTCCGTTCTACTCGGGTTGATTCCATTCCTTTCCATTCCATTCCATTCCATTCCACTCCATTCCATTCCATTCCATTCCATTCCGTTCTACTCGGGTTCATTCCATTCCATTCCATTCCATTGCATTCTATTCCATTGAATTCCCTTCCTTTCTATTCCATTCCATTCCATTCCATTCCATTCCGTTCTACTCGGGTTGATTCCATTCCATTCCATTCCATTCCATTCCATTCCATTCCGTTCTACTCTGGTTGAATTCATTCCTTTCCATTGCATTCCATTCCATTCCATTCCATTCTATGCCATTCGATTCCATTCCATTCCATTTCAATCCATTCCGTTCTACTCGGGTTGATTCCATTCCATTCCATTCCATTCCATTCCATTCCATTCCATTCCATTCCAGTCCGTTCCAATCCATTCCATTCTACTAGGGTTGATTCCATTCGATTCCATTCCATTCTATTGGATTCCATTCCATTCCATTCCATTCCATTCCGTTCCATTCGATTCGATTCCATTCCATTCCAATCCATTCCATTCCATTCCATTCCATTCCATTCCATTCCATTGGATTCCATTCCATTGGATTCCATTCCATTCCATTCCATTCCATTCCATTCCATTCCATTCCATTCCATTCCATTCCTTTCCATTCCATTCCATTCCATTCCGTTCTACTCGGGTTGATTCCATTCTATTCCATTCCATTCCATTCGATTCCATTCGATTCCATTCGATTCCATTCCATTCCATTCCATTAAATTTCATTCCATTCCATTCCATTCCATTGCATTCCATTCCATTCCATTCCATTCCGTTCGATTCCATTCCATTCCATTCCAATCCAATCCATTCCATTCTACTCGGGTTGATTCCATTCCATTCCATTCCATTCCATTCCATTCCATTCCATTCCATTCCATTCCGTTCCATTCCAATCCATTCCATTCTACTCGGTTTGATTCCATTCCATTTCATTCCATTCCATTCCACTCCATTCCAATCCATTCCATTCTACTCGGGTTGATTCCATTCCATTCCATTCCATTCCATTCCATTCCATTCCATTCCAATCCATTCCATTCAACTCGGGTTGATTCCATTCAATTCCATTCCATTCCATTCCATTCCATTCCATTAAATTTTATTCCATTCCATTCCATTCCATTCCTTTCCATTCCATTCCATTCCATTACGTTCTACTCGGGTTGATTTCATTCCATTCCATTCCATTCCATTCCATTCCATTCCATTCCATTCCATTCCATTCCATTCCATTCCACTCCTTTCGATTCCATACGATTCCATTCCATTCCATTCCATTCCAATCAATTCCGTTCTACTCGGGTTGATTCCATTCCATTCCATTCCATTCTATTCGATTCCATTCCATTCCATTTCAATCCATTCCATTCTACTCGGGTTGATTCCATTCCATTCCATTCCATTCCATTCCATTCAATTCCATTCCATTCCATTCCAGTCCATTCCAATCCATTCCATTCTACTCGGGATGATTCCATTCCATTCCATTCCACTCCATTCCATTCCATTCCATTCCATTCCATTCCTTTCGATTCCATTCCATTCCATTCCATTCCATTCCATTCCATTCCATTCCATTCCATTCCATTCCATTCCATTCCATTCCATTCCATTCCATTCCATTCTATTGCATTCCATTCCATTCCATTCCATTCCGTTCTACTCGGGTTGATTCCAATCTATTCCATTCCATTCTATTCCGTTACATTCCATTCCATTCCATTCCATTCCGTTCCATTCCATTCCATTCCATTCCAGTCCATTCCAATCCATTCCATTCTACTCGGGTTGATTCCATTCCATTCCATTCCATTCCATTACATTCCATTCCAATCCATTCCATTCTACCTGGGTTGATACCATTCCATTCCATTCCATTCCATTCCATTCGATTCCATTCCATTCCATTCCATTCCATTAAATTTTATTCCATTCCATTCCATTCCATTCCTTTCCATTCCATTCCATTCCATTCCATTCCATTACGTTCTACTCGGGTTGATTTCATTCCATTCCATTCCATTCCATTCCATTCCATTCCATTCCTTTCGATTCCATACGATTCCATTCCATTCCATTCCATTCCAATCCATTCCGTTCTACTCGGGTTGATTCCATTCCATTCCATTCCATTCCATTCCATTCCATTCCATTCCATTTCAATCCATTCCATTCTACTCGGGTTGATTCCATTCCATTCCATTCCATTCCATCCCATTCCATTCCATTCCATTCCATTCCATTCCAGTCCATTCCTATCCATTCCATTCTACTCGGGTTGATTCCATTCCGTTCCATTCCATTCCATTCCAATCCATTCCATTCTACCTGGGTTGATACCATTCCATTCCATTCCATTCCATTCCATTCCATTCCATTCGATTCCATTCCATTCCATTCCATTCCATTAAATTTTATTCCATTCCATTCCATTCCATTCCTTTCCATTCCATTCCATTCCATTCCATTCCATTACGTTCTACTCGGGTTGATTTCATTCCATTCCATTCCATTCCATTCCATTCCATTCCATTCCTTTCGATTCCATACGATTCCATTCCATTCCATTCCATTCCAATCCATTCCGTTCTACTCGGGTTGATTCCATTCCATTCCATTCCATTCCATTCCATTCCATTCCATTCCATTTCAATCCATTCCATTCTACTCGGGTTGATTCCATTCCATTCCATTCCATTCCATTCCATTCCATTCCATTCCATTCCATTCCATTCCATTCCATTCCATTCCAATCCATTCCATTCTACTCGGGTTGATTCCATTCCATTCCATTCCATTCTATTCCACTCCATTCCATTTCATTCCATTCCATTCCATTCAATTCCATTCCATTCCATTCAATTCCATTCCATTCCATTCCAGTCCATTCCAATCCATTCCATTCTACTCGGGTTGATTCCATTCCATTCCATTCCATTCCATTCCATTCCATTCCATTGCATTCCTTTCGATTCCGTTCCATTCCATTCCATTCCATTCCATTCCATTCCATTCCATTCCATTCCATTCCATTCTATTGCATTCCATTCCATTCCATTCCATTCCGTTCTACTCGGGTTGATTCCAATCTATTCCATTCCATTCTATTCCGTTACATTCCATTCCATTCCATTCCATTCCATTCCGTTCCATTCCATTCCATTCCATTCCAGTCCATTCCAATCCATTCCATTCTACTCGGGTTGATTCCATTCCATTCCATTCCATTCCACTACATTCCATTCCAATCCATTCCATTCTACTTGGGTTGATACCATTCCATTCCATTCCATTCCATTCCATTCCATTCCATTCCATTCCATTCCATTCCATTCCATTCCATTAAATTTTATTCCATTCCATTCCATTCCATTCCTTTCCTTTCCATTCCATTCCATTCCATTCCATTACGTTCTACTCGGGTTGATTTCATTCCATGCCATTCCATTCCATTGCATTCCAATCCATTCCGTTCTACTCGGGTTGATTCCATTCCATTCCATTCCATTCCATTCGATTCCATTCCATTCCATTTCAATCCATTCCATTCTACTCGGGTTGATTCCATTCCATTCCATTCCATTCCATTCCATTCCATTCCATTCCATTCCATTCCATTCGATTCCATTCCATTCCATTCCGTTCTACTCGGGTTGATTCTATTCCGTTCCATTCCATTCCATTCCATTCCATTCCATTCCATTCCATTCCATTCCTTTCCATTCCATTCCATTCCATTCTACTCGGTTTGATTCCATTCCATTCCATTCCATTCCATTCCATTCCTTTCGATTCCATTCCATTCCATTCCATTCCATTCCATTACATTCCATTCCATTCTGTTCTACTCGGGTTGATTTCATTCTATTCCATTCCATTCCATTCCCTTCCATTCCATTCCATTCAATTACATTCGATTCCAATCCATTCCATTCCATTAAATTCCATTCCATTCCATTCCATTCCATTCCATTCCATTCCATTCCATTCCATTCCATTCCATTCCGTTCTACTCGGGTTGATTCCATTCCTTTCCATTCCATTCCATTCCATTCTATTCCATTCCATTCCATTCCATTCCATTCCATTCCGTTCTACTCGGGTTCATTCCATTCCATTCCATTCCATTGCATTCTATTCCATTGAATTCCCTTCCTTTCTATTCCATTCCATTCCATTCCATTCCATTCCGATCTACTCGGGTTGATTCCATTCCATTCCATTCCATTCCATTCCATTCCATTCCATTCCATTCCATTCCATTCCATTCGATTCCATTCGATTCCATTCCATTCCATTCCATTCCATTCCAATCCATTCCATTCTACTCGGGTTCATTCCATTCCATTCCATTCCATTCCATTCCATTCCATTCCATTCCATTCCATTCCATTCCATTCCATTCCATTCGGTTCCATTCGGTTCCATTCGATTCCATTCCATTTCAATCCATTCCATTCCATTCCGTTCCTTTCCGTTCCGTTTCGTTCGTTCCGTTCTATTCGGGTTGATTCCATTCTATTCCACTCCATTCCGTTCGATTCCATTGGTTTCCATTCGATTCCATTCCATTCCATTCCATTCTTTTCTATTGAATACCATTCCATTCCATTCCATTCAATTGTATTCCAATCCATTCCTTTCTACTCGGGTTGATTCCATTCCATTCCATTCCGTTCCACTCCATTCCATTCCTTTCCATTCCATTCCATTTCATTGCATTTCAATCCATTCCATTCTACTCGGGTTGATTCCATTCCATTCCATTCCATTCCATTCCATTCCATTCCATTCCATTCCATTCCATTCCATTCCAATCCATTCCATTCTACTCGGGTTGATTCCATTCCATTCCTTTCCATTCCATTCCATTCCATTCCATTCCATTCCATTCCATTCCATTCCATTCCGTTCCGTTCCATTCCATTCCATTCCATTCCATTCCGTTCTACTCGGGTTGATTCCATTCCATTCCATTCCATTCCATTCCATTCCATTCCATTCCATTCCATTCCATTCGATTCCATTCCAATCCATTCCATTCCAATCCATTCCATTCTACTCGGGTAGATTCCATTCCATTCCATTCCATTCCATTCCATTCCATTCCATTCCATTCCATTCCATTCCATTCCATTCCTTTCCATTTGATTCCATTCGATTCCATTCCATTCCATTCCAATCCATTCCATTCTACTCGGGTTGATTCCATTCCATTCCATTCCATTCCATTCCATTCCATTCCATTCCAATCCATTCCATTCTACTCGGGTTGATTCCATTCCATTCCATTCCATTCCATTCCATTCCATTCCATTCCATTCCATTCCATTCTATACCATTCCATTCCATTCGATTCCATTCGATTCCATTCGATTCCATTCCATTCCATTCCATTAAATTCCATTCCATTCCATTCCATTCCATTCCATTCCATTCCATTCCATTCCATTCCATTCGATTCCATTCCATTCCATTCCATTCTACTCGGGTTGATTCCATTCCATTCCATTCCATTCCATTCCATTCCATTCCATTCCATTCCATTCCATTGCATTCCATTCCATTCCATTCTATACCATTCCATTCCATTCGATTCCATTCGATTCCATTCGATTCCATTCCATTCCATTCCATTAAATTCCATTCCATTCCATTCCATTCCATTCCATTCCATTCCATTCCATTCCATTCGATTCCATTCGATTCCATTCGATTCCATTCCGTTGCATTCCATTCCATTCCATTCCATTCCATTCCATTCCTTTCCATTCCATTCCATTCCATTCTACTCGGTTTGATTCCATTCCATTCCATTCCATTCCATTCCTTTCGATTCCATTCCATTCCATTCCAATCCATTCCATTCCATTCCATTCCATTCCATTCCATTCTATTGCATTCCATTCCATTCCATTCCATTCCGTTCTACTCGGGTTGATTCCAATCTATTCCATTCCATTCCATTCCGTTCCATTCCATTCCATTCCATTCCATTCCATTCCGTTCCATTCCATTCCATTCCATTCCAGTCCCTTCCAATCCATTCCATTCTACTCGGGTTGATTCCATTCCATTCCATTCCATTCCATTCCATTCCCTTCCATTCCATTCCATTCGATTCCATTCCATTCCATTCCATTCCATTCCATTCCATTCCATTAAGTTTTATTCCATTCCATTCCATTCCATTTCTTTCCTTTCCATTCCATTCCATTCCATTCCATTACGTTCTACTCGGGTTGATTTCATTCCATTCCATTCCATTCCATTCCATTCCATTCGATTCCATTCCATTCCATTTCAATCCATTCCATTCTACTCGGGTTGATTCCATTCCATTCCATTTGATTCCATTCCATTCCATTCCATTCCATTCCATTCCATTCCATTCTGTTCTACTCGGGTTGATTTCATTCTATTCCATTCCATTCCATTCCCTTCCATTCCATTCCATTCAATTCCATTCGATTCCAATCCATTCCATTCCATTAATTTCCATTCCGTTCCATTCCATTCCATTCCATTCCATTCCATTCCATTCCATTCCATTCCATTCCATTCCATTCCATTCCGTTCTACTCGGGTTCATTCCATTCCATTCCATTCCATTGCATTCTATTCCATTGAATTCCCTTCCTTTCTATTCCATTCCATTCCATTCCATTCCATTCCGTTCTACTCGGGTTGATTCCATTCCATTCCATTCCATTCCATTCCATTCCATTCCATTCCATTCCATTCGATTCCATTCGATTCCATTCCATTCCATTCCATTCCATTCCAATCCATTCCATTCTACTCGGGTTCATTCCATTCCATTCCATTCCATTCCAATCCATTCCATTCCATTCCATTCCATTCCATTCCATTCCATTCGGTTCCATTCGGTTCCATTCGATTCCATTCCATTTCAATCCATTCCATTCCATTCCGTTCCGTTCCGTTCCGTTTCGTTCGTTCCGTTCTATTCGGGTTGATTCCATTCTATTCCACTCCATTCCATTCGATTCCATTGGTTTCCATTCGATTCCATTCCATTCCATTCCATTCTATTCTATTGAATTCCATTCCATTCCATTCCATTCCATTGTA
>NC_073241.2:16395000-16425000 GCF_029281585.2 Gorilla gorilla gorilla
TTCCATTCCATTCCATTCCAGTCCATTCCAATCCATTCCATTCTACTCGGTTTGATTCCATTCCATTCCATTCCATTCCATTCCATTCCATTCCTTTCGATTCCATTCCATTCCATTCCATTCCATTCCATTCCATTCAATTCCATTCCATTCCATTCCATTCTATTGCATTCCATTCCATTCCATTCCATTCCGTTCTACTCGGGTTGATTCCAATCTATTCCATTCCATTCCATTCCGTTACATTCCATTCCATTCCATTCCATTCCATTCCATTCCGTTCCATTCCATTCCATTCCATTCCAGTCCATTCCAATCCATTCCATTCTACTCGGGTTGATTCCATTCCATTCCATTCCATTCCATTCCATTCCATTACATTCCATTCCAATCCATTCCATTCTACTCGGGTTGATTCCATTCCATTCTATTCCATTCCATTCCATTCCATTCCATTCCATTCCATTCCATTCCATTCGATTCCATTCCATTCCATTCCATTCCATTCCATTCCATTCCATTCCATTAAATTTTATTCCATTCCATTCCATTCCATTCCTTTCCTTTCCATTCCATTCCATTCCATTCCATTACGTTCTACTCGGGTTGATTTCATTCCATTCCATTCCATTCCATTCCATTCCATTCGATTCCATTCCATTCCATTTCAATCCATTCCATTCTACTCGGGTTGATTCCATTCCATTCCATTTGATTCCATTCCATTCCATTCTGTTCTACTCGGGTTGATTTCATTCTATTCCATTCCGTTCCATTCCCTTCCATTCCATTCCATTCAATTCCATTCGATTCCAATCCATTCCATTCCATTAAATTCCATTCCATTCCATTCCATTCCATTCCATTCCATTCCATTCCATTCCATTCCATTCCATTCCGTTCTACTCGGGTTGATTCCATTCCATTCCATTCCATTCCATTCCATTCCATTCGATTCCATTCCATTCCATTCCATTCCAATCCATTCCATTCCAATCCATTCCATTCTACTCGGGTAGATTCCATTCCATTACATTCCTTTCCATTCCATTGCATTCCATTCCATTCCATTCCATTCGATTCCATTCGATTCCATTCCATTCCATTCCATTAAATTCCATTCCATTCCATTCCATTCCATTCCATTCCATTCCATTCCATTCCATTCCATTCCATTCCATTCCATTCCATTCCATTCTACTCGGGTTGATTCCATTCCATTCCATTCCATTCCATTCCATTCCATTCAATTCCATTCCATTCCATTCCATTCCATTCCATTGCATTCCAATCCATTCCATTCTACTCGGGTTGATTTGATTCCATTCCATTCCATTCCATTCCATTCCATTCCATTCCATTCGATTCCATTCCATTCCAATCCATTCCATTCCATTCCATTCCATTCCATTGCATTCCAATCCATTCCATTCTACTCGGGTTGATTTGATTCCATTCCATTCCATTCCATTCCATTCCATTCCATTCCATTCCATTCCGTTCTACTCGGGTTCATTCCATTCCATTCCATTCCATTGCACTCTATTCCATTGAATTCCCTTCCTTTCTGTTCCATTCCATTCCATTCCATTCCATTCCGTTCTACTCGGGTTGATTCCATTCCATTCCATTCCATTCCATTCCATTCCATTCCATTCCATTCCATTCGATTCCATTCCATTCCATTCCATTCCATTCCAATCCATTCCATTCTACTCGGGTTCATTCCATTCCATTCCATTCCATTCCATTCCATTCCATTCCATTCCATTCGGTTCCATTCGGTTCCATTCGATTCCATTCCATTTCAATCCATTCCATTCCATTCCGTTCCGTTCCGTTCCGTTTCGTTCGTTCCGTTCTATTCGGGTTGATTCCATTCTATTCCACTCCATTCCATTCGATTCCATTGGTTTCCATTCGATTCCATTCCATTCCATTCCATTCTATTCTATTGAATTCCATTCCATTCCATTCCATTCCATTGTATTCCAATCCATTCCTTTCTACTCGGGTTGATTCCATTCCATTCCATTCCGTTCCACTCCATTCCATTCCTTTCCATTCCATTCCATTTCATTGCATTTCAATCCATTCCATTCTACTCGGGTTGATTCCATTCCATTCCATTCCATTCCATTCCATGCCATTCCATTCCAATCCATTCCATTCTACTCGGGTTGATTCCATTCCATTCCTTTCCATTCCATTCCATTCCATTCCATTCCATTCCATTCCGTTCCGTTCCGTTCCATTCCATTCCATTCAATTCCATTCCATTCCATTCCATTCCGTTCTACTCGGGTTGATTCCATTCCATTCCATTCCATTCCATTCCATTCCATTCCATTCCATTCCATTCCATTCAATTCCATTCCAATCCATTCCATTCCAATCCATTCCATTCTACTCGGGTAGATTCCATTCCATTCCATTCCATTCCATTCCATTCCATTCCATTCCATTCCATTCCATTCCATTCCATTCCATTCCATTTGATTCCATTCGATTCCATTCCATTCCATTCCATTCCAATCCATTCCATTCTACTCGGGTTGATTCCATTCTATTCCATTCCATTCCATTCCATTCCATTCCATTCCATTCCAATCCATTCCATTCTACTCGGGTTGATTCCATTCCATTCCATTCCATTCGATTCCATTCGATTCCATTCGATTCCATTCCATTCCATTCCATTAAATTCCATTCCATTCCATTCCATTCCATTCCATTCCATTCCATTCCATTCCATTCCATTAAATTCCATTCCATTCCATTCCATTCCATTCCATTCCATTCCATTCCATTCCATTCCATTCCATTCCATTCCATTCCGTTCTACTCGGGTTGATTCCATTCCATTCCATTCCATTCCATTCCATTCCATTCCATTCCATTCCATTCCATTCGATTCCATTGAATTCCATTCCATTCCATTCCATTCTAATCCAGTCCATTCTACTCGGGTTGATTTGATTCCATTCCATTCCATTCCATTCCATTCCATTCCATTCCATTCCATTCCATTCCATTCGATTCCATTCCATTCCATTCCAATCCATTCCATTCAACTCGGGTTGATTTGATTCCATTCCATTCCATTCCATTCCATTCGATTCCATTCGATTCCATTCCATTCCATTCCATTAAATTCCATTCCGTTCCATTCCATTCCATTCCATTCCATTCCATTCCATTCCATTCCATTCCATTCCATTCCATGCCATTCCATTCCATTCCGTTCTACTCGGGTTGATTCCATTCCATTCCATTCCATTCCATTCCATTCCATTCCATTCCATTCCATTCCATTCCATTCGATTCCATTCAATTCCATTCCATTCCATTCCGTTCCATTCCAATCCATTCCATTCTACTCGGGTTTATTCCATTCCATTCCATTCCATTCCATTCCATTCCATTCCATTCCATTCCATTCCATTCTATTCCAATCCATTCCATTCTACTTGGGTTGATACCATTCCATTCCATTCCATTCCATTCCGTTCCATTCCATTCCAATCCATTCCATTCTACTCGGGTTGATTCCATTCCATTCCATTCCATTCCATTCCATTCCATTCCATTCCATTCCATTCCATTCCAATCCATTCCATTCAACTCGGGTTGATTCCATTCAATTCCATTCCATTCCATTCCATTCCATTAAATTTTATTCCATTCCATTCCATTCCATTCCTTTCCATTCCATTCCATTCCATTACTTTCTACTCGGGTTGATTTCATTCCATTCCATTCCATTCCATTCCATTCCATTCCATTCCATTCCATTCCATTCCATTCCATTCCATTCCTTTCGATTCCATACGATTCCATTCCATTCCATTCCATTCCAATCCATTCCGTTCTACTCGGGTTGATTCCATTCCATCCCATTCCATTCCATTCCATTCCATTCCATTCGATTCCATTCCATTTCAATCCATTCCATTCTCCTCAGGTTGATTCCATTCCATTGCATTCCATTCCATTCCATTCCATTCCATTCCATTCCAGTCCATTCCAATCCATTCCATTCTACTCGGGTTGATTCCATTCCATTCCATTCCATTCCATTCCATTCCATTCCATTCCTTTCGATTCCATTCCATTCCATTCCATTCATTCCATTCCATTCTATTGCACTCCATTCCATTCCATTCCATTCTGTTCTACTCGGGTTGATTCCAATCTATTCCATTCCATTCCATTCCGTTACATTCCATTCCATTCCATTCCATTAAATTCCTTTCCATTCCATTCCATTCCAGTCCATTCCAATCCATTCCATTCTACTCGGGTTGATTCCATTCCATTCCATTCCATTCCAATCCATTCCATTCTACTTGTGTTGATTCCATTCCATTCCATTCCATTCCATTACACTCCATTCCATTCGGTTCCATTCCATTCCATTCCATTCCATTCCATTCGATTAAATTTTATTCCATTCCATTCCATTCCATTCCTTTCCTTTCCATTCCATTCCATTCCATTCCATTACGTTGTACTCGGATTGATTCCATTCCATTCCATTCCATTCCTTTCCATTCCATTCCATTCCATTCCATTCCACTCGATTCCATTCCATTCCATTCCATTCCATTCCATTCCATTCCATTCCATTCCATTCCATTCCATTCCAATCCATTCCGTTTTTCTCGGGTTGATTCCATTCCATTCCATTCCATTCCATTCGATTCCATTCCATTCCATTTCAATCCATTCCATTCTACTCGGGTTGATTCCATTCCATTCCATTCCATTCCATTCCATTCCATTCCATTCCATTCCATTCCAATCCATTCCATTCTACTCGGGTTGATTCCATTCCATTCCATTCCATTCCATTCCATTCCATTCCATTCCATTCCAGTCCATTCCAATCCATTCCATTCTACTCGGGTTGAATCCATTCCATTCCATTCCATTCCATTCCATTCCATTCCATTCCATTCCATTCCTTTCGATTCCATTCCATTCCAGTCCATTCCAATCTATTCCATTCTACTCGGGTTGATTCCATTCCATTCCATTCCATTCCATTACATTCCATTCCAATCCATTCCATTCTACTTGGGTTGATACCATTCCATTCCATTCCATTCCATTCCATTCCATTCCATTCCATTCCATTCCATTCCATTCCATTCCATTAAATTTTATTCCATTCCATTCCATTCCATTCCTTTCGTTTCCATTCCATTCCATTCCATTCCATTACGTTCTACTCGGGTTGATTTCATTCCATGCCATTCCATTCCATTGCATTCCAATCCACTCCGTTCTACTCGGGTTCATTCCATTCCATTCCATTCCATTCCATTTGATTCCATTCCATTCCATTTCAATCCATTCCATTCAACTCGGGTTGATTCCATTCCATTCCATTCCATTCCATTCCATTCCATTCCATTCCATTCCATTCCATTCGATTACTTTCCATTCCATTCCGTTCTAATCGGGTTAATTCTATTCCGTTCCATTCCATTCCATTCCATTCCATTCCATTCCATTCCATTCCATTCCATTCCATTCCATTCCTTTCCATTCCATTCCATACCATTCTACTCGGTTTGATTCCATTCCATTCCATTCCATTCCATTCCATTCCATTCCTTTCGATTCCATTCCATTCCATTCCATTCCATTCCATTCCATTCCATTCCATTCCATTCCATTCTATTGCATTCCATTCCATTCCATTCCATTCCGTTCTACTCGGGTTGATTCCAATCTATTCCATTCCATTCCATTCCGTTACATTCCATTCCATTCCATTCCATTCCATTCCGTTCCATTCCATTCCATTCCATTCCAGTCCATTCCAATCCATTCCATTCTACTCGGGTTGATTCCATTCCATTCCATTCCATTCCATTCCATTCCATTACATTACATTCCATTCCAATCCATTCCATTCTACTCGGGTTGATTCCATTCCATTCCATTCCATTCCATTCCATTCCATTCCATTCCATTCCATTCCATTAAATTTTATTCCATTCCATTCCATTCCATTCCTTTCCTTTCCATTGCATTCCATTCCATTCCATTACGTTCTACTCGGGTTGATTTCATTCCATTATATTCCATTCCATTCCATTCCATTCCATTCGATTCCATTCCATTCCATTTCAATCCATTCCATTCTACTCGGGTTGATTCCATTCCATTCCATTTGATTCCATTCCATTCCATTCCATTGCATTCCATTCCATTCCATTCTGTTCTACTCGGGTTGATTTCATTCTATTCCATTCCATTCCATTCCCTTCCATTCCATTCCATTCAATTCCATTCGATTCCAATCCATTCCATTCCATTAAATTCCATTCCATTCCATTCCATTCCATTCCATTCCATTCCATTCCATTCCATTCCATTCAATTCCATTCCGTTCTACTCGGGTTGATTCCATTCCTTTCCATTCCATTCCATTCCATTCCATTCCATTCCATTCCATTCCATTCCATTCCATTCCATTCCATTCCATTCCGTTCTACTCGGGTTCATTCCATTCCATTCCATTCCATTGCATTCTATTCCATTGAATTCCCTTCCTTTCTAATCCATTCCATTCCATTCCATTCCATTCCGTTCTACTCGGGTTGATTCCATTCCATTCCATTCCATTCCATTCCATTCCATTCGATTCCATTCGATTCCATTCCATTCCATTCGATTCCATTCCATTCCATTCCATTCCATTCCATTCCATTCCAATCCATTCCATTCTAGTCGGGTTCATTCCATTCCATTCCATTCCATTCCATTCCATTCCATTCCATTCCATTCGGTTCCATTCGGTTCCATTCGATTCCATTCCATTTCAATCCATTCCATTCCATTCCGTTCCGTTCCGTTCCGTTCTACTCGGGTTCATTCCATTCCATTCCATTCCATTGCATTCTATTCCATTGAATTCCCTTCCTTTCTATTCCATTCCATTCCATTCCATTCCATTCCGTTCTATTCGGGTTGATTCCATTCTATTCCACTCCATTCCATTCGATTCCATTGGTTTCCATTCGATTCCATTCCATTCCATTCCATTCTATTCTATTGAATTCCATTCCATTCCGTTCCATTCCATTGTATTCCAATCCATTCCTTTCTACTCGGGTTGATTCCATTCCATTCCATTCCGTTCCACTCCATTCCATTCCTTTCCATTCCATTCCATTTCATTGCATTTCAATCCATTCCATTCTACTCGGGTTGATTCCATTCCATTCCATTCCATTCCATTCCATTCCATTCCATTCCATTCCAATCCATTCCATTCTACTCGGGTTGATTCCATTCCATTCCTTTCCATTCCATTCCATTCCATTCCATTCCATTCCATTCCATTCCATTCCATTCCATTCCATTCCGTTCCGTTCCGTTCCATTCCATTCCATTCCATTCCATTCCATTCCATTCCGTTCTAATCGGGTTGATTCAATTCCATTCCATTCCATTCCATTCCATTCCATTCCATTCAATTCCATTCCATTCCATTCCATTCCATTCCATTCTATACTATTCCATTCCATTCGATTCCATTCGATTCCATTCGATTCCATTCCATTCCATTCCATTAAATTCCATTCCATTCCATTCCATTCCATTCCATTCCATTCCATTCCGTTCCACTCCATTCCATTCCATTCCATTCCGTTCTACTCGGGTTGATTCCATTCCATTCCATTCCATTCCATTCCATTCCATTCCATTCCATTCCATTCCATTCCATTCCATTCGATTCCATTCAATTCCATTCCATTCCATTCCATTCCAATCCAGTCCATTCTACTCGGGTTGATTTGATTCCATTCCATTCCATTCCATTCCATTCCATTCCATTCCATTTGATTCCATTCCATTCCATTCCAATCCATTCCGTTCTACTCGGGTTGATTCCATTCCATTCCATTCCATTCCATTCCATTCCATTCCATTCCATTCCATTCGATTCCTTTCGATTCCATTCCATTCCATTCCATTAAATTCCATTCCATTCCATTCCATTCCATTCCATTCCATTCCATTGCATTCCATTCCATTCCATTCCATTCCGTTCTACTCGGGTTGATTCCATTCCATTCCATTCCATTCCATTCCATTCCATCCCATTCCATTCGATTCCATTCAATTCCATTCCATTCCATTCCGTTCCATTCCAATCCACTCCATTCTACTCGGGTTGATTCCATTCCATTCCATTCGATTCCATTCCATTCCATTCCAATCCATTCCATTCAACTCGGGTTGATTTGATTCCATTCCATTCCATTCCATTCCATTCCATTCCATTCCATTCCGTTCTACTCGGGTTCATTCCATTCCATTCCATTCCATTGCACTCTATTCCATTGAATTCCCTTCCTTTCTATTCCATTCCATTCCATTCCATTCCATTCCGTTCTACTCGGGTTGATTCCATTCCATTCCATTCCATTCCATTCCATTCCATTCCATTCCATTCCATTCCATTCCATTCCATTCCATTCCATTCGATTCCATTCCATTCCATTCCATTCCATTCCAATCCATTCCATTCTACTCGGGTTCATTCCATTCCATTCCATTCCATTCCATTCCATTCCATTCCATTCCATTCGGTTCCATTCGGTTCCATTCGATTCCATTCCATTTCAATCCATTCCATTCCATTCCGTTCCGTTCCGTTCCGTTTCGTTCGTTCCGTTCTATTCGGGTTGATTCCATTCTATTCCACTCCATTCCATTCGATTCCATTGGTTTCCATTCGATTCCATTCCATTCCATTCCATTCTATTCTATTGAATTCCATTCCATTCCATTCCATTCCATTGTATTCCAATCCATTCCTTTCTACTCGGGTTGATTCCATTCCATTCCATTCCGTTCCACTCCATTCCATTCCTTTCCATTCCATTCCATTTCATTGCATTTCAATCCATTCCATTCTACTCGGGTTGATTCCATTCCATTCCATTCCATTCCATTCCATTCCATTCCATTCCATTCCAATCCATTCCATTCTACTCGGGTTGATTCCATTCCATTCCTTTCCATTCCATTCCATTCCATTCCATTCCATTCCATTCCGTTCCGTTCCGTTCCATTCCATTCCATTCCATTCCATTCCATTCCATTCCATTCCGTTCTACTCGGGTTGATTCCATTCCATTCCATTCCATTCCATTCCATTCCATTCCATTCCATTCCATTCCATTCAATTCCATTCCAATCCATTCCATTCCAATCCATTCCATTCTACTCGGGTAGATTCCATTCCATTCCATTCCATTCCATTCCATTCCATTCCATTCCATTCCATTCCATTCCATTTGATTCCATTCGATTCCATTCCATTCCATTCCATTCCAATCCATTCCATTCTACTCGGGTTGATTCCATTCTATTCCATTCCATTCCATTCCATTCCATTCCATTCCATTCCATTCCATTCCATTCCATTCCAATCCATTCCATTCTACTCGGGTTGATTCCATTCCATTCCATTCCATTCGATTCCATTCGATTCCATTCGATTCCATTCCATTCCATTCCATTAAATTCCATTCCATTCCATTCCATTCCATTCCATTCCATTCCATTCCATTCCATTCCATTCCGTTCTACTCGGGTTGATTCCATTCCATTCCATTCCATTCCATTCCATTCCATTCCATTCCATTCCATTCGATTCCATTCAATTCCATTCCATTCCATTCCATTCTAATCCAGTCCATTCTACTCGGGTTGATTTGATTCCATTCCATTCCATTCCATTCCATTCCATTCCATTCCATTCCATTCCATTCGATTCCATTCCATTCCATTCCAATCCATTCCATTCAACTCGGGTTGATTTGATTCCATTCCATTCCATTCCATTCCATTCGATTCCATTCGATTCCATTCCATTCCATTCCATTAAATTCCATTCCGTTCCATTCCATTCCATTCCATTCCATTCCATTCCATTCCATTCCATTCCATTCCATGCCATTCCATTCCATTCCGTTCTACTCGGGTTGATTCCATTCCATTCCATTCCATTCCATTCCATTCCATTCCATTCCATTCCATTCCATTCCATTCCATTCGATTCCATTCAATTCCATTCCATTCCATTCCGTTCCATTCCAATCCATTCCATTCTACTCGGGTTTATTCCATTCCATTCCATTCCATTCCATTCCATTCCATTCCATTCCATTCCATTCCAATCCATTCCATTCTACTTGGGTTGATACCATTCCATTCCATTCCATTCCATTCCGTTCCATTCCATTCCAATCCATTCCATTCTACTCGGGTTGATTCCATTCCATTCCATTCCATTCCATTCCATTCCATTCCATTCCATTCCATTCCAATCCATTCCATTCAACTCGGGTTGATTCCATTCAATTCCATTCCATTCCATTCCATTCCATTAAATTTTATTCCATTCCATTCCATTCCATTCCTTTCCATTCCATTCCATTCCATTACTTTCTACTCGGGTTGATTTCATTCCATTCCATTCCATTCCATTCCATTCCATTCCATTCCATTCCATTCCATTCCTTTCGATTCCATACGATTCCATTCCATTCCATTCCATTCCAATCCATTCCGTTCTACTCGGGTTGATTCCATTCCATCCCATTCCATTCCATTCCATTCCATTCCATTCCATTCCATTCCATTCCATTTCAATCCATTCCATTCTCCTCGGGTTGATTCCATTCCATTGCATTCCATTCCATTCCATTCCATTCCATTCCATTCCAGTCCATTCCAATCCATTCCATTCTACTCGGGTTGATTCCATTCCATTCCATTCCATTCCATTCCATTCCATTCCATTCCTTTCGATTCCATTCCATTCCATTCCATTCATTCCATTCCATTCTATTGCATTCCATTCCATTCCATTCCATTCTGTTCTACTCGGGTTGATTCCAATCTATTCCATTCCATTCCATTCCGTTACATTAAATTCCATTCCATTCCATTAAATTCCGTTCCATTCCATTCCATTCCATTCCAGTCCATTCCAATCCATTCCATTCTACTCGGGTTGATTCCATTCCATTCCATTCCATTCCAATCCATTCCATTCTACTTGTGTTGATTCCATTCCATTCCATTCCATTCCATTACACTCCATTCCATTCGGTTCCATTCCATTCCATTCCATTCCATTCCATTCCATTCCATTAAATTTTATTCCATTCCATTCCATTCCATTCCTTTCCTTTCCATTCCATTCCATTCCATTCCATTACGTTGTACTCGGATTGATTTCATTCCATTCCATTCCATTCCATTCCATTCCATTCCATTCCATTCCATTCCATTCCACTCGAATCCATTCCATTCCATTCCATTCCATTCCATTCCATTCCATTCCATTCCAATCCATTCCGTTTTTCTGGGGTTGATTCCATTCCATTCCATTCCATTCCATTCGATTCCATTCCATTCCATTTCAATCCATTCCATTCTACTCGGGTTGATTCCATTCCATTCCATTCCATTCCATTCCATTCCATTCCATTCCATTCCATTCCATTCAATTCCATTCCATTCCATTCCATTCCAATCCAGTCCATTCTACTCGGGTTGATTTGATTCCATTCCATTCCATTCCATTCCATTCCATTCCATTCGATTCCATTCCATTCCATTCCAATCCATTCCGTTCTACTCGGGTTGATTCCATTCCATTCCATTCCATTCCATTCCGTTCTACTCGGGTTGATTCCATTCCATTCCATTCCATTCCATTCCATTCCATTCCATTCCATTCCATTCCATTCGATTCCATTCAATTCCATTCCATTCCATTCCATTCCAATCCAGTCCATTCTACTCGGGTTGATTTGATTCCATTCCATTCCATTCCATTCCATTCCATTCCATTCCATTCGATTCCATTCCATTCCATTCCAATCCATTCCGTTCTACTCGGGTTGATTCCATTCCATTCCATTCCATTCCATTCCATTCCATTCCATTCCATTCGATTCCTTTCGATTCCATTCCATTCCATTCCATTAAATTCCATTCCATTCCATTCCATTCCATTCCATTCCATTCCATTCCATTCCATTCCATTCCATTCCGTTCTACTCGGGTTGATTCCATTCCATTCCATTCCATTCCATTCCATTCCATCCCATTCCATTCGATTCCATTCAATTCCATTCCATTCCATTCCGTTCCATTCCAATCCACTCCATTCTACTCGGGTTGATTCCATTCCATTCCATTCGATTCCATTCCATTCCATTCCAATCCATTCCATTCAACTCGGGTTGATTTGATTCCATTCCATTCCATTCCATTCCATTCCATTCCATTCGATTCCTTTCGATTCCATTCCATTCCATTCCATTAAATTCCATTCCATTCCATTCCATTCCATTCCATTCCATTCCATTCCGTTCCATTCCGTTCTACTCGGGTTGATTCCATTCCATTCCATTCCATTCCATTTCATTCCATTCCATTCCATTCAATTCCATTCCATTCCATTCCGTTCCATTCCAATCCACTCCATTCTACTCGGGTTGATTCCATTCCATTCCATTCCATTCCATTCCATTCCAATCCATTCCATTCTACTCGGGTTGATTCCATTCCATTCCATTCCATTCCATTCCATTCCATTCCGTTCCATTCCAATCCATTCCATTCTACTCGGGTTGATTCCATTCCATTCCATTCCATTCCATTCCATTCAAATCCATTCCATTCTACTCGGGTTGATTCCATTCCATTCCATTCCATTCCATTCCATTCCATTCCATTCCAATCCATTCCATTCAACTCGGGTTGATTCCATTCAATTCCATTCCATTCCATTCCATTCCATTAAATTTTATTCCATTCCATTCCATTCCATTCCTTTCCATTCCATTCCATTCCATTACGTTCTACTCGGGTTGATTTCATTCCATTCCATTCCATTCCATTCCATTCCATTCCATTCCATTCCATTCCATTCCATTCCATTCCTTTCGATTCCATACGATTCCATTCCATTCCATTCCATTCCAATCCATTCCGTTCTACTCGGGTTGATTCCATTCCATTCCATTCCATTCCATTCCATTCCATTCCATTTCAATCCATTCCATTCTCCTCGGGTTGATTCCATTCCATTCCATTCCATTCCATTCCATTCCATTCCATTCCATTCCATTCCATTCCATTCCATTCGATTCCATTCCATTCCATTCCGTTCTACTCGGGTTGATTCTATTCCATTCCATTCCATTCCATTCCATTCCATTCCATTCCATTCCATTCCATTCCAGTCCATTCCTATCCATTCCATTCTACTCGGTTTGATTCCATTCCATTCCATTCCATTCCATTCCATTCCATTCCATTCCATTCCTTTCGATTCCATTCCATTCCATTCCATTCCATTCCATTCCATTCCATTCCATTCCATTCTATTGCATTCCATTCCATTCCATTCCATTCCGTTCTACTCGGGTTGATTCCAATCTATTCCATTCCATTCCATTCCGTTACATTCCATTCCATTCCATTCCATTCCAATCCATTCCGTTCTACTCGGGTTGATTCCATTCCATTCCATTCCATTCCATTCCATTCCATTCCATTCCAATCCATTCCGTTCTACTCGGGTTGATTCCATTCCATTCCATTCCATTCCATTCCATTCCATTCCATTCCAATCCATTCCATTCTACTCGGGTTGATTCCATTCCATTCTATTCCATTCCATTCCATTCCATTCCATTCCATTCCATTCCATTCCATTCGATTCCATTCCATTCCATTCCATTCCATTCCATTCCATTCCATTCCATTCCATTCCATTCCATTCCATTAAATTTTATTCCATTCCATTCCATTCCATTCCTTTCCTTTCCATTCCATTCCATTCCATTCCATTACGTTCTACTCGGGTTGATTTCATTCCATTCCATTCCATTCCATTCCATTCCATTCCATTCCATTCCATTCCATTCCATTCCATTCCATTTCAATCCATTCCATTCTACTCGGGTTGATTCCATTCCATTCCATTTGATTCCATTCCATTCCATTCTGTTCTACTCGGGTTGATTTCATTCTATTCCATTCCATTCCATTCCCTTCCATTCCATTCCATTCAATTCCATTCGATTCCAATCCATTCCATTCCATTAAATTCCATTCCATTCCATTCCATTCCATTCCATTCCATTCCATTCCATTCCATTCCATTCCATTCCATTCCATTCCGTTCTACTCGGGTTGATTCCATTCCATTCCATTCCATTCCATTCCATTCCATTCCATTCCATTCGATTCCATTCCATTCCATTCCATTCCAATCCATTCCATTCCAATCCATTCCATTCTACTCGGGTAGATTCCATTCCATTACATTCCTTTCCATTCCATTGCATTCCATTCCATTCCATTCCATTCGATTCCATTCGATTCCATTCCATTCCATTCCATTAAATTCCATTCCATTCCATTCCATTCCATTCCATTCCATTCCATTCCATTCCATTCCATTCCATTCCATTCCATTCCATTCTACTCGGGTTGATTCCATTCCATTCCATTCCATTCCATTCCATTCCATTCCATTCCATTCCATTCCATTCCATTCCATTCCATTCCATTCCATTGCATTCCAATCCATTCCATTCTACTCGGGTTGATTTGATTCCATTCCATTCCATTCCATTCCATTTCATTCCATTCCATTCGATTCCATTCCATTCCAATCCATTCCATTCCATTCCATTCCATTCCATTGCATTCCAATCCATTCCATTCTACTCGGGTTGATTTGATTCCATTCCATTCCATTCCATTCCATTCCATTCCATTCCATTCCGTTCTACTCGGGTTCATTCCATTCCATTCCATTCCATTGCACTCTATTCCATTGAATTCCCTTCCTTTCTATTCCATTCCATTCCATTCCATTCCATTCCGTTCTACTCGGGTTGATTCCATTCCATTCCATTCCATTCCATTCCATTCCATTCCATTCCATTCCATTCCATTCCATTCCATTCCATTCCATTCCATTCCAATCCATTCCATTCTACTCGGGTTCATTCCATTCCATTCCATTCCATTCCATTCCATTCCATTCCATTCCATTCCATTCGGTTCCATTCGGTTCCATTCGATTCCATTCCATTTCAATCCATTCCATTCCATTCCGTTCCGTTCCGTTCCGTTTCGTTCGTTCCGTTCTATTCGGGTTGATTCCATTCTATTCCACTCCATTCCATTCGATTCCATTGGTTTCCATTCGATTCCATTCCATTCCATTCCATTCTATTCTATTGAATTCCATTCCATTCCATTCCATTCCATTGTATTCAAATCCATTCCTTTCTACTCGGGTTGATTCCATTCCATTCCATTCCGTTCCACTCCATTCCATTCCTTTCCATTCCATTCCATTTCATTGCATTTCAATCCATTCCATTCTACTCGGGTTGATTCCATTCCATTCCATTCCATTCCATTCCATTCCATTCCATTCCAATCCATTCCATTCTACTCGGGTTGATTCCATTCCATTCCTTTCCATTCCATTCCATTCCATTCCATTCCATTCCATTCCGTTCTGTTCCGTTCCATTCCATTCCATTCCATTCCATTCCATTCCATTCCATTCCGTTCTACTCGGGTTGATTCCATTCCATTCCATTCCATTCCATTCCATTCCATTCCATTCCATTCCATTCCATTCCATTCAATTCCATTCCAATCCATTCCATTCCAATCCATTCCATTCTACTCGGGTAGATTCCATTCCATTCCATTCCATTCCATTCCATTCCATTCCATTCCATTCCATTCCATTCCATTCCATTCCATTCCATTTGATTCCATTCGATTCCATTCCATTCCATTCCATTCCAATCCATTCCATTCTACTCGGGTTGATTCCATTCTATTCCATTCCATTCCATTCCATTCCATTCCATTCCATTCCATTCCATTCCATTCCATTCCAATCCATTCCATTCTACTCGGGTTGATTCCATTCCATTCCATTCCATTCAATTCCATTCGATTCCATTCGATTCCATTCCATTCCATTCCATTAAATTCCATTCCATTCCATTCCATTCCATTCCATTCCATTCCATTCCATTCCATTCCATTCCATTCCGTTCTACTCGGGTTGATTCCATTCCATTCCATTCCATTCCATTCCATTCCATTCCATTAAATTCGATTCCATTCAATTCCATTCCATTCCATTCCATTCTAATCCAGTCCATTCTACTCGGGTTGATTTGATTCCATTCCATTCCATTCCATTCCATTCCATTCCATTCCATTCGATTCCATTCCATTCCATTCCAATCCATTCCATTCAACTCGGGTTGATTTGATTCCATTCCATTCCATTCCATTCCATTCGATTCCATTCGATTCCATTCCATTCCATTCCATTAAATTCCATTCCGTTCCATTCCATTCCATTCCATTCCATTCCATTCCATTCCATTCCATTCCATTCCATTCCATGCCATTCCATTCCATTCCGTTCTACTCGGGTTGATTCCATTCCATTCCATTCCATTCCATTCCATTCCATTCCATTCCATTCCATTCCATTCCATTCGATTCCATTCAATTCCATTCCATTCCATTCCGTTCCATTCCAATCCATTCCATTCTACTCGGGTTTATTCCATTCCATTCCATTCCATTCCATTCCATTCCATTCCATTCCATTCCATTCCAATCCATTCCATTCTACTTGGGTTGATACCATTCCATTCCATTCCATTCCATTCCGTTCCATTCCATTCCAATCCATTCCATTCTACTCGGGTTGATTCCATTCCATTCCATTCCATTCCATTCCATTCCATTCCATTCCATTCCAATCCATTCCATTCAACTCGGGTTGATTCCATTCAATTCCATTCCATTCCATTCCATTCCATTAAATTTTATTCCATTCCATTCCATTCCATTCCTTTCCATTCCATTCCATTCCATTACTTTCTACTCGGGTTGATTTCATTCCATTCCATTCCATTCCATTCCATTCCATTCCATTCCATTCCATTCCATTCCTTTCGATTCCATACGATTCAATTCCATTCCATTCCATTCCAATCCATTCCGTTCTACTCGGGTTGATTCCATTCCATCCCATTCCATTCCATTCCATTCCATTCCATTCCATTCCATTCCATTTCAATCCATTCCATTCTCCTCGGGTTGATTCCATTCCATTGCATTCCATTCCATTCCATTCCATTCCATTCCATTCCATTCCAGTCCATTCCAATCCATTCCATTCTACTCGGGTTGATTCCATTCCATTCCATTCCATTCCATTCCATTCCATTCCATTCCTTTCGATTCCATTCCATTCCATTCCATTCATTCCATTCCATTCTATTGCATTCCATTCCATTCCATTCCATTCTGTTCTACTCGGGTTGATTCCAATCTATTCCATTCCATTCCATTCCGTTACATTAAATTCCATTCCATTCCATTAAATTCCGTTCCATTCCATTCCATTCCATTCCAGTCCATTCCAATCCATTCCATTCTACTCGGGTTGATTCCATTCCATTCCATTCCATTCCAATCCATTCCATTCTACTTGTGTTGATTCCATTCCATTCCATTCCATTCCATTACACTCCATTCCATTCGGTTCCATTCCATTCCATTCCATTCCATTCCATTCCATTCCATTAAATTTTATTCCATTCCATTCCATTCCATTCCTTTCCTTTCCATTCCATTCCATTCCATTCCATTACGTTGTACTCGGATTGATTTCATTCCATTCCATTCCATTCCATTCCATTCCATTCCATTCCATTCCATTCCATTCCATTCCACTCGAATCCATTCCATTCCATTCCATTCCATTCCATTCCATTCCATTCCATTCCAATCCATTCCGTTTTTCTCGGGTTGATTCCATTCCATTCCATTCCATTCCATTCGATTCCATTCCATTCCATTTCAATCCATTCCATTCTACTCGGGTTGATTCCATTCCATTCCATTCCATTCCATTCCATTCCATTCCATTCCATTCCAATCCATTCCATTCTACTCTGGTTGATTCCATTCCATTCCATTCCATTCCATTCCATTCCATTCCATTCCATTCCAGTCCATTCCAATCCATTCCATTCTACTCGGGTTGATTCCATTCCATTCCATTCCATTCCATTCCATTCCATTCCATTCCATTCCTTTCGATTCCATTCCATTCCAGTCCATTCCAATCTATTCCATTCTACTCGGGTTGATTCCATTCCATTCCATTCCATTCCATTACATTCCATTCCAGTCCATTCCATTCTACTTTGGTTGATACCATTCCATTCCATTCCATTCCATTCCATTCCATTCCATTCCATTCGATTCCATTCCATTCCATTCCATTCCATTAAATTTTATTCCATTCCATTCCATTCCATTCCTTTCCTTTCCATTCCATTCCATTCCATTCCATTACGTTCTACTCGGGTTGATTTCATTCCATGCCATTCCATTCCATTGCATTCCAATCCATTCCGTTCTACTCGGGTTGATTCCATTCCATTCCATTCCATTCCATTTGATTCCATTCCATTCCATTTCAATCCATTCCATTCTACTCGGTTGATTCCATTCCATTCCATTCCATTCCATTCCATTCCATTCCATTCCATTCCATTCCATTCGATTACTTTCCATTCCATTCCGTTCTAATCGGGTTAATTCTATTCCGTTCCATTCCATTCCATTCCATTCCATTCCATTCCATTCCATTCCATTCCTTTCCATTCCATTCCATTCCATTCTACTCGGTTTGATTCCATTCCATTCCATTCCATTCCATTCCATTCCTTTCGATTCCATTCCATTCCATTCCATTCCATTCCATTCCATTCCATTCCATTCCATTCCATTCTATTGCATTCCATTCCATTCCATTCCATTCCGTTCTACTCGGGTTGATTCCAATCTATTCCATTCCATTCCATTCCGTTACATTCCATTCCATTCCATTCCATTCCATTCCGTTCCATTCCATTCCATTCCATTCCAGTCCATTCCAATCCATTCCATTCTACTCGGGTTGATTCCATTCCATTCCATTCCATTCCATTCCATTCCATTCCATTACATTACATTCCATTCCAATCCATTCCATTCTACTCGGGTTGATTCCATTCCATTCCATTCCATTCCATTCCATTCCATTCCATTCCATTCCATTCGATTCCATTCCATTCCATTCCATTCCATTCCATTCCATTCCATTCCATTAAATTTTATTCCATTCCATTCCATTCCATTCCTTTCCTTTCCATTCCATTCCATTCCATTCCATTACGTTCTACTCGGGTTGATTTCATTCCATTATATTCCATTCCATTCCATTCCATTCCATTCGATTCCATTCCATTCCATTTCAATCCATTCCATTCTACTCGGGTTGATTCCATTCCATTCCATTTGATTCCATTCCATTCCATTCCATTCCATTCCATTCCATTCCATTCCATTCCATTCTGTTCTACTCGGGTTGATTTCATTCTATTCCATTCCATTCCATTCCCTTCCATTCCATTCCATTCAATTCCATTCGATTCCAATCCATTCCATTCCATTAAATTCCATTCCATTCCATTCCATTCCATTCCATTCCATTCCATTCCATTCCATTCAATTCCATTCCGTTCTACTCGGGTTGATTCCATTCCTTTCCATTCCATTCCATTCCATTCCATTCCATTCCATTCCATTCCATTCCATTCCATTCCTTTCTACTCGGGTTCATTCCATTCCATTCCATTCCATTGCATTCTATTCCATTGAATTCCCTTCCTTTCTAATCCATTCCATTCCATTCCATTCCATTCCGTTCTACTCGGGTTGATTCCATTCCATTCCATTCCATTCCATTCCATTCCATTCCATTCCATTCCATTCCATTCCATTCCATTCCATTCGATTCCATTCAATTCCATTCCATTCCATTCCGTTCCATTCCAATCCATTCCATTCTACTCGGGTTTATTCCATTCCATTCCATTCCATTCCATTCCATTCCATTCCATTCCATTCCAATCCATTCCATTCTACTTGGGTTGATACCATTCCATTCCATTCCATTCCATTCCGTTCCATTCCATTCCAATCCATTCCATTCTACTCGGGTTGATTCCATTCCATTCCATTCCATTCCATTCCATTCCATTCCATTCCATTCCAATCCATTCCATTCAACTCGGGTTGATTCCATTCAATTCCATTCCATTCCATTCCATTCCATTAAATTTTATTCCATTCCATTCCATTCCATTCCTTTCCATTCCATTCCATTCCATTACTTTCTACTCGGGTTGATTTCATTCCATTCCATTCCATTCCATTCCATTCCATTCCATTCCATTCCATTCCATTCCTTTCGATTCCATACGATTCAATTCCATTCCATTCCATTCCAATCCATTCCGTTCTACTCGGGTTGATTCCATTCCATCCCATTCCATTCCATTCCATTCCATTCCATTCCATTCCATTCCATTTCAATCCATTCCATTCTCCTCGGGTTGATTCCATTCCATTGCATTCCATTCCATTCCATTCCATTCCATTCCATTCCAGTCCATTCCAATCCATTCCATTCTACTCGGGTTGATTCCATTCCATTCCATTCCATTCCATTCCATTCCATTCCATTCCTTTCGATTCCATTCCATTCCATTCCATTCATTCCATTCCATTCTATTGCATTCCATTCCATTCCATTCCATTCTGTTCTACTCGGGTTGATTCCAATCTATTCCATTCCATTCCATTCCGTTACATTAAATTCCATTCCATTCCATTAAATTCCGTTCCATTCCATTCCATTCCATTCCAGTCCATTCCAATCCATTCCATTCTACTCGGGTTGATTCCATTCCATTCCATTCCATTCCAATCCATTCCATTCTACTTGTGTTGATTCCATTCCATTCCATTCCATTCCATTACACTCCATTCCATTCGGTTCCATTCCATTCCATTCCATTCCATTCCATTCCATTCCATTAAATTTTATTCCATTCCATTCCATTCCATTCCTTTCCTTTCCATTCCATTCCATTCCATTCCATTACGTTGTACTCGGATTGATTTCATTCCATTCCATTCCATTCCATTCCATTCCATTCCATTCCATTCCATTCCATTCCATTCCACTCGAATCCATTCCATTCCATTCCATTCCATTCCATTCCATTCCATTCCATTCCAATCCATTCCGTTTTTCTCGGGTTGATTCCATTCCATTCCATTCCATTCCATTCGATTCCATTCCATTCCATTTCAATCCATTCCATTCTACTCGGGTTGATTCCATTCCATTCCATTCCATTCCATTCCATTCCATTCCATTCCATTCCAATCCATTCCATTCTACTCTGGTTGATTCCATTCCATTCCATTCCATTCCATTCCATTCCATTCCATTCCATTCCAGTCCATTCCAATCCATTCCATTCTACTCGGGTTGATTCCATTCCATTCCATTCCATTCCATTCCATTCCATTCCATTCCATTCCTTTCGATTCCATTCCATTCCAGTCCATTCCAATCTATTCCATTCTACTCGGGTTGATTCCATTCCATTCCATTCCATTCCATTACATTCCATTCCAGTCCATTCCATTCTACTTTGGTTGATACCATTCCATTCCATTCCATTCCATTCCATTCCATTCCATTCCATTCGATTCCATTCCATTCCATTCCATTCCATTAAATTTTATTCCATTCCATTCCATTCCATTCCTTTCCTTTCCATTCCATTCCATTCCATTCCATTACGTTCTACTCGGGTTGATTTCATTCCATGCCATTCCATTCCATTGCATTCCAATCCATTCCGTTCTACTCGGGTTGATTCCATTCCATTCCATTCCATTCCATTTGATTCCATTCCATTCCATTTCAATCCATTCCATTCTACTCGGTTGATTCCATTCCATTCCATTCCATTCCATTCCATTCCATTCCATTCCATTCCATTCGATTACTTTCCATTCCATTCCGTTCTAATCGGGTTAATTCTATTCCGTTCCATTCCATTCCATTCCATTCCATTCCATTCCATTCCATTCCATTCCTTTCCATTCCATTCCATTCCATTCTACTCGGTTTGATTCCATTCCATTCCATTCCATTCCATTCCATTCCTTTCGATTCCATTCCATTCCATTCCATTCCATTCCATTCCATTCCATTCCATTCCATTCCATTCCATTCTATTGCATTCCATTCCATTCCATTCCATTCCGTTCTACTCGGGTTGATTCCAATCTATTCCATTCCATTCCATTCCGTTACATTCCATTCCATTCCATTCCATTCCATTCCGTTCCATTCCATTCCATTCCATTCCAGTCCATTCCAATCCATTCCATTCTACTCGGGTTGATTCCATTCCATTCCATTCCATTCCATTCCATTCCATTCCATTACATTACATTCCATTCCAATCCATTCCATTCTACTCGGGTTGATTCCATTCCATTCCATTCCATTCCATTCCATTCCATTCCATTCCATTCCATTCGATTCCATTCCATTCCATTCCATTCCATTCCATTCCATTCCATTCCATTAAATTTTATTCCATTCCATTCCATTCCATTCCTTTCCTTTCCATTCCATTCCATTCCATTCCATTACGTTCTACTCGGGTTGATTTCATTCCATTATATTCCATTCCATTCCATTCCATTCCATTCGATTCCATTCCATTCCATTTCAATCCATTCCATTCTACTCGGGTTGATTCCATTCCATTCCATTTGATTCCATTCCATTCCATTCCATTCCATTCCATTCCATTCCATTCCATTCCATTCTGTTCTACTCGGGTTGATTTCATTCTATTCCATTCCATTCCATTCCCTTCCATTCCATTCCATTCAATTCCATTCGATTCCAATCCATTCCATTCCATTAAATTCCATTCCATTCCATTCCATTCCATTCCATTCCATTCCATTCCATTCCATTCAATTCCATTCCGTTCTACTCGGGTTGATTCCATTCCTTTCCATTCCATTCCATTCCATTCCATTCCATTCCATTCCATTCCATTCCATTCCATTCCTTTCTACTCGGGTTCATTCCATTCCATTCCATTCCATTGCATTCTATTCCATTGAATTCCCTTCCTTTCTAATCCATTCCATTCCATTCCATTCCATTCCGTTCTACTCGGGTTGATTCCATTCCATTCCATTCCATTCCATTCCATTCCATTCCATTCCATTCCATTCCATTCCATTCCATTCCATTCGATTCCATTCGATTCCATTCCATTCCATTCCATTCCATTCCATTCCAATCCATTCCATTCTACTCGGGTTCATTCCATTCCATTCCATTCCATTCCATTCCATTCCATTCCATTCCATTCGGTTCCATTCGGTTCCATTCGATTCCATTCCATTTCAATCCATTCCATTCCATTCCGTTCCGTTCCGTTCCGTTCTACTCGGGTTCATTCCATTCCATTCCATTCCATTGCATTCTACTCCATTGAATTCCCTTCCTTTCTATTCCATTCCATTCCATTCCATTCCATTCCGTTCTATTCGGGTTGATTCCATTCTATTCCACTCCATTCCATTCGATTCCATTGGTTTCCATTCGATTCCATTCCATTCCATTCCATTCTATTCTATTGAATTCCATTCCATTCCATTCCATTCCATTGTATTCCAATCCATTCCTTTCTACTCGGGTTGATTCCATTCCATTCCATTCCATTCCATTCGATTCCATTCAATTGCATTCCATTCCATTCCATTCCAATCCAGTCCATTCTACTCGGGTTGATTTGATTCCATTCCATTCCATTCCATTCCATTCCATTCCATTCCATTCGATTCCATTCCATTCCATTCCAATCCATTCCATTCAACTCGGGTTGATTTGATTCCATTCCATTCCATTCCATTCCATTCCATTCCATTCCATTCCATTCCATTCCATTCCATTCCATTCCGTTCTACTCGGGTTGATTCCATTCCATTCCATTCCATTCCATTCCATTCCATCCCATTCCATTCGATTCCATTCAATTCCATTCCATTCCATTCCGTTCCATTCCAATCCACTCCATTCTACTCGGGTTGATTCCATTCCATTCCATTCGATTCCATTCCATTCCATTCCAATCAATTCCATTCAACTCGGGTTGATTTGATTCCATTCCATTCCATTCCATTCCATTCCATTCCATTCGATTCCTTTCGATTCCATTCCATTCCATTCCATTAAATTCCATTCCATTCCATTCCATTCCATTCCATTCCATTCCATTCCGTTCCATTCCGTTCTACTCGGGTTGATTCCATTCCATTCCATTCCATTCCATTTCATTCCATTCCATTCCATTCCATTCCATTCAATTCCATTCCATTCCATTCCGTTCCATTCCAATCCACTCCATTCTACTCGGGTTGATTCCATTCCATTCCATTCCATTCCATTCCATTCCAATCCATTCCATTCTACTCGGGTTGATTCCATTCCATTCCATTCCATTCCATTCCATTCCATTCCGTTCCATTCCAATCCATTCCATTCTACTCGGGTTGATTCCATTCCATTCCATTCCATTCCATTCCATTCCAATCCATTCCATTCTACTCGGGTTGATTCCATTCCATTCCATTCCATTCCATTCCATTCCATTCCATTCCATTCCAATCCATTCCATTCAACTCGGGTTGATTCCATTCAATTCCATTCCATTCCATTCCATTCCATTAAATTTTATTCCATTCCATTCCATTCCATTCCTTTCCATTCCATTCCATTCCATTACGTTCTACTCGGGTTGATTTCATTCCATTCCATTCCATTCCATTCCATTCCATTCCATTCCATTCCATTCCATTCCTTTCGATTCCATACGATTCCATTCCATTCCATTCCATTCCAATCCATTCCGTTCTACTCGGGTTGATTCCATTCCATTCCATTCCATTCCATTCCATTCCATTCCATTTCAATCCATTCCATTCTCCTCGGGTTGATTCCATTCCATTCCATTCCATTCCATTCCATTCCATTCCATTCCATTCCATTCCATTCCATTCCATTCCATTCCATTCGATTCCATTCCATTCCATTCCGTTCTACTCGGGTTGATTCTATTCCATTCCATTCCATTCCATTCCATTCCATTCCATTCCATTCCATTCCATTCCAGTCCATTCCTATCCATTCCATTCTACTCGGTTTGATTCCATTCCATTCCATTCCATTCCATTCCATTCCATTCCATTCCATTCCATTCCATTCCATTCCATTCCTTTCGATTCCATTCCATTCCATTCCATTCCATTCCATTCCATTCCATTCCATTCCATTCCATTCCATTCTATTGCATTCCATTCCATTCCATTCCATTCCGTTCTACTCGGGTTGATTCCAATCTATTCCATTCCATTCCATTCCGTTACATTCCATTCCATTCCATTCCATTCCATTCCATTCCGTTCCATTCCATTCCATTCCATTCCAGTCCATTCCAATCCATTCCATTCTACTCGGGTTGATTCCATTCCATTCCATTCCATTCCATTCCATTCCATTACATTCCATTCCAATCCATTCCATTCTACTCGGGTTGATTCCATTCCATTCTATTCCATTCCATTCCATTCCATTCCATTCCATTCCATTCCATTCCATTCCATTCCATTCCATTCCATTCCATTAAATTTTATTCCATTCCATTCCATTCCATTCCTTTCCTTTCCATTCCATTCCATTCCATTCCATTACGTTCTACTCGGGTTGATTTCATTCCATTCCATTCCATTCCATTCCATTCCATTCGATTCCATTCCATTCCATTTCAATCCATTCCATTCTACTCGGGTTGATTCCATTCCATTCCATTTGATTCCATTCCATTCCATTCTGTTCTACTCGGGTTGATTTCATTCTATTCCATTCCATTCCATTCCCTTCCATTCCATTCCATTCAATTCCATTCGATTCCAATCCATTCCATTCCATTAAATTCCATTCCATTCCATTCCATTCCATTCCATTCCATTCCATTCCATTCCATTCCATTCCATTCCATTCCATTCCGTTCTACTCGGGTTGATTCCATTCCATTCCATTCCATTCCATTCCATTCCATTCCATTCGATTCCATTCCATTCCATTCCATTCCAATCCATTCCATTCCAATCCATTCCATTCTACTCGGGTAGATTCCATTCCATTACATTCCTTTCCATTCCATTGCATTCCATTCCATTCCATTCCATTCGATTCCATTCGATTCCATTCCATTCCATTCCATTAAATTCCATTCCATTCCATTCCATTCCATTCCATTCCATTCCATTCCATTCCATTCCATTCCATTCTACTCGGGTTGATTCCATTCCATTCCATTCCATTGCATTCCATTCCATTCCATTCCATTCCATTCCATTCCATTCCATTCCATTCCATTCCATTGCATTCCAATCCATTCCATTCTACTCGGGTTGATTTGATTCCATTCCATTCCATTCCATTCCATTTCATTCCATTCCATTCGATTCCATTCCATTCCAATCCATTCCATTCCATTCCATTCCATTCCATTGCATTCCAATCCATTCCATTCTACTCGGGTTGATTTGATTCCATTCCATTCCATTCCATTCCATTCCATTCCATTCCATTCCGTTCTACTCGGGTTCATTCCATTCCATTCCATTCCATTGCACTCTATTCCATTGAATTCCCTTCCTTTCTATTCCATTCCATTCCATTCCATTCCATTCCGTTCTACTCGGGTTGATTCCATTCCATTCCATTCCATTCCATTCCATTCCATTCCATTCCATTCCATTCCATTCGATTCCATTCCATTCCATTCCATTCCATTCCAATCCATTCCATTCTACTCGGGTTCATTCCATTCCATTCCATTCCATTCCATTCCATTCCATTCCATTCCATTCCATTCGGTTCCATTCGGTTCCATTCGATTCCATTCCATTTCAATCCATTCCATTCCATTCCGTTCCGTTCCGTTCCGTTTCGTTCGTTCCGTTCTATTCGGGTTGATTCCATTCTATTCCACTCCATTCCATTCGATTCCATTGGTTTCCATTCGATTCCATTCCATTCCATTCCATTCTATTCTATTGAATTCCATTCCATTCCATTCCATTCCATTGTATTCCAATCCATTCCTTTCTACTCGGGTTGATTCCATTCCATTCCATTCCGTTCCACTCCATTCCATTCCTTTCCATTCCATTCCATTTCATTGCATTTCAATCCATTCCATTCTACTCGGGTTGATTCCATTCCATTCCATTCCATTCCATTCCATTCCATTCCATTCCATTCCATTCCAATCCATTCCATTCTACTCGGGTTGATTCCATTCCATTCCTTTCCATTCCATTCCATTCCATTCCATTCCATTCCATTCCGTTCCGTTCCGTTCCATTCCATTCCATTCCATTCCATTCCATTCCATTCCATTCCATTCCGTTCTACTCGGGTTGATTCCATTCCATTCCATTCCATTCCATTCCATTCCATTCCATTCCATTCAATTCCATTCCAATCCATTCCATTCCAATCCATTCCATTCTACTCGGGTAGATTCCATTCCATTCCATTCCATTCCATTCCATTCCATTCCATTCCATTCCATTCCATTCCATTTGATTCCATTCGATTCCATTCCATTCCATTCCATTCCAATCCATTCCATTCTACTCGGGTTGATTCCATTCTATTCCATTCCATTCCATTCCATTCCATTCCATTCCATTCCATTCCATTCCATTCCATTCCATTCCAATCCATTCCATTCTACTCGGGTTGATTCCATTCCATTCCATTCCATTCGATTCCATTCGATTCCATTCGATTCCATTCCATTCCATTCCATTAAATTCCATTCCATTCCATTCCATTCCATTCCATTCCATTCCATTCCATTCCATTCCATTCCATTCCATTCCATTCGATTCCATTCAATTCCATTCCATTCCATTCCATTCTAATCCAGTCCATTCTACTCGGGTTGATTTGATTCCATTCCATTCCATTCCATTCCATTCCATTCCATTCCATTCCATTCCATTCCATTCCATTCCATTCCATTCGATTCCATTCCATTCCATTCCAATCCATTCCATTCAACTCGGGTTGATTTGATTCCATTCCATTCCATTCCATTCCATTCGATTCCATTCGATTCCATTCCATTCCATTCCATTAAATTCCATTCCGTTCCATTCCATTCCATTCCATTCCATTCCATTCCATTCCATTCCATTCCATTCCATGCCATTCCATTCCATTCCGTTCTACTCGGGTTGATTCCATTCCATTCCATTCCATTCCATTCCATTCCATTCCATTCCATTCCATTCCATTCCATTCCATTCCATTCCATTCCATTCGATTCCATTCAATTCCATTCCATTCCATTCCGTTCCATTCCAATCCATTCCATTCTACTCGGGTTTATTCCATTCCATTCCATTCCATTCCATTCCATTCCATTCCAATCCATTCCATTCTACTTGGGTTGATACCATTCCATTCCATTCCATTCCATTCCGTTCCATTCCATTCCAATCCATTCCATTCTACTCGGGTTGATTCCATTCCATTCCATTCCATTCCATTCCATTCCATTCCATTCCATTCCAATCCATTCCATTCAACTCGGGTTGATTCCATTCAATTCCATTCCATTCCATTCCATTCCATTAAATTTTATTCCATTCCATTCCATTCCATTCCTTTCCATTCCATTCCATTCCATTACTTTCTACTCGGGTTGATTTCATTCCATTCCATTCCATTCCATTCCATTCCATTCCATTCCATTCCATTCCTTTCGATTCCATACGATTCCATTCCATTCCATTCCATTCCAATCCATTCCGTTCTACTCGGGTTGATTCCATTCCATCCCATTCCATTCCATTCCATTCCATTCCATTCCATTCCATTCCATTTCAATCCATTCCATTCTCCTCGGGTTGATTCCATTCCATTGCATTCCATTCCATTCCATTCCATTCCATTCCATTCCAGTCCATTCCAATCCATTCCATTCTACTCGGGTTGATTCCATTCCATTCCATTCCATTCCATTCCATTCCATTCCATTCCATTCCTTTCGATTCCATTCCATTCCATTCCATTCATTCCATTCCTTTCTATTGCATTCCATTCCATTCCATTCCATTCTGTTCTACTCGGGTTGATTCCAATCTATTCCATTCCATTCCATTCCGTTACATTAAATTCCATTCCATTCCATTAAATTCCGTTCCATTCCATTCCATTCCATTCCAGTCCATTCCAATCCATTCCATTCTACTCGGGTTGATTCCATTCCATTCCATTCCATTCCAATCCATTCCATTCTACTTGTGTTGATTCCATTCCATTCCATTCCATTCCATTACACTCCATTCCATTCGGTTCCATTCCATTCCATTCCATTCCATTCCATTCCATTCCATTCCATTAAATTTTATTCCATTCCATTCCATTCCATTCCTTTCCTTTCCATTCCATTCCATTCCATTCCATTACGTTGTACTCGGATTGATTTCATTCCATTCCATTCCATTCCATTCCATTCCATTCCATTCCATTCCATTCCACTCGAATCCATTCCATTCCATTCCATTCCATTCCATTCCATTCCATTCCATTCCAATCCATTCCGTTTTTCTCGGGTTGATTCCATTCCATTCCATTCCATTCCATTCGATTCCATTCCATTCCATTTCAATCCATTCCATTCTACTCGGGTTGATTCCATTCCATTCCATTCCATTCCATTCCATTCCATTCCATTCCATTCCATTCCATTCCAATCCATTCCATTCTACTCGGGTTGATTCCATTCCATTCCATTCCATTCCATTCCATTCCATTCCATTCCATTCCAGTCCATTCCAATCCATTCCATTCTACTCGGG